>NC_135972.1:3083880-3351380 GCF_053455715.1 Rhinoraja longicauda | reverse complement strand
AATTCTCTGAATGCATTCAAGAGAGAGCTAGATAGAGCTCTTAAGGATAGCGGAGTCAGGGGGTATGGGGAGAAGGCAGGAACGAGGTACTGATTGAGAATGATCAGCCATGATCACAGTGAATGGTGGTGCTGGCTCGAAGGGCCGAATGGCCTCCTCCTGCACCTATTGTCTATTGACTCAAAAGACATTTGGACAAGTACATGTATGGGACAGGATTAATGGGATATGGGCCAAACGCAGGCAGGTGGGACTGGTGAAGATGGGGCATGTTGATGCTGTGTGACTCTTGATGTAGGTACCAGGCAATTTGTGGTGTTTGTTTGTGTGTATGTGCACGTGTGCATACGTGCGTTTGTGTGTACTTGTGTGTACTTGTGCTTGCGTGTGCGAGTGCGCGTGTGTGCATGTTTGGAGACAGCCTTGTTTCCTCTCATGCTGTGTGCTAATGATGGTAGTCAGACAGGCTCCCCTTTCACAGAGAGAGAATGCCCCTAATTAAGGGGGTGCGTGTTTGCAGCCAAACTCCATTTGCAGGAGGCAGAACGTGCAGCATTAATTAGCCGGCGCTAATCACCGCGGCCTGGCCCGGCTCACAGAGGAAGGAAGTCTGATGAATGGTGCCCCCTCATTAGTCAGGCGGGATGGGCATTCACGTCGGTTTGAGACAGAACGCAATAAGTCTGCGATTGGCACAAACGCGGTTTAAATGGATGCAAATCTCGCCGCGGACTGGCCCAGTCATTCATCAGCTGCCCTCAGAGAGCTGTCAGGGTGACTGGGAATGCTAGCACCTCCAGGCGGGCAGGCGGGCGGGCGGGCGGCTGCAAGATGTGATCTCGGGGCCTGGGGAATATCTCTTCACCTCTCACTACACTGCGGCATCTGGTTTCACTTGTGTGTTCCTGCCGCCAGTAAGCCAGCAGCTGAAGTAAGCTGTCACGTATCCACGCTACCTGCCTGTGACCCCCAGCGCTGGTACATTCTGCATACAGAGACAATATCAGTCTGAAGAAGGGTCTCGACCCGAAACGTCACCCATCCTTTCTCTCCCGAGATGCTGCCTGACCCGCTGAGTTACTCCAGCATTTTGTGAATAAATACCTTCGATTTGTACCAGCATCTGCAGTTATTTTCTTATACGTGCAGGAGGAGGCCATTCGGCCCTTCGAGCCAGCACCGCCATTCACTGTGATCATGGCTGATCATTCACAATCAGTGCCCCGTTCCGGCTTTCTCCCCACATCAAAAATCTTTCCCAGCCAGAGAGTTGTGAATTGTGGAATTCTCTGCCACAGAAGGCAGAGGAGGCCAAAACACTGGATGAATTTAAAAGAGAGTTAGATAGAGCTCTATGGGATAGCGGAATCAAGGGATATGGGTAGAAGGCAGGCACGGGTTACTGATTGTGGATGATCAGCCATAATGAATGGCGGTGCTGGCTCGAAGGGCTGAATGGCCTCCACCTGCACCTATTTTCTATGTTATGTTTCTATCCCTTGATCTGTTATCCCTAAGAGCTGTATCTAACTCTCGTTGCATTTGCAAAAGTACATTTGCTTTGGCCTTTCTGAAGTTATATTTGCCAATACAGGCAATGGGTTTCCTTGCATTGACGATCAATTGTTTTAGTTAATAGTTCAGAGATGCAGCACAGAAACAGGCCCAGCACAGGCAGCAGCGCTGGAGAAAGGGAATACCGACCACAAACGTCACCTGTCCATGTTCTCCACAGATGCTGCCTGACCCACTGAGTTACTCCAACACTTCTTGTCTATCTTTGGAGTAAACCAGCATCTCAAACCAGTAAACCAGTAACAAGTAAACCAGTAACCTGCTGGGTTACTCCAGCACTTTGTATCTTTTTCTGGAAAGCAGCATCTGCAGTTCCTTGTATCTAATCTCTAACAAGATTAAGTTTAGTTTAGTTTAGAGATACAGCGTGGAAACAGGCCCTTCGGCCCATCGAGTCCACGCCGACCATCGATCACCCGTTCACACCAGTTCCGTGCTATCCCACTTTCTCATCCACTCCCCGCACATCAGGGGACGATTCACAGAGGGGCCGATTAACCCACAAACCCGCACGTCTTTGGGATGTGGGAGGAAACCGGAGCACCCGGAGGAAACCCCCAGGCGGTCACAGGGAGAACGTGCAAACTCCACACAGACAGCACCCGAGGTCAGGGTGGAACCCGGGTCTCTGGTGCTGTGAGGCAGCAGCTCTACCCGCTGCACCACCGTGAGTTTATGTTTGCATTTCCTCACATATTTGCAGTGGGGGATAGAAAGAACTCCCTGACATGGGCAAGATATTCCAGCACCCGTCAAACGCAGCGTGCTGGGATAGAGTGATTTCTGTGCTTAGTGTCCTAATCCCCTGGGTTGTTTCAAGGTTGATAGCTCCACGCCGTTGATAAAATACGTGGAAGGATTATCCTGCATTATAGTCTTGTGACTGCTCTTTCCTCTCATCTCACCAGTTTACAGGAGGAAAGGTCCTTCCTCTACATCGGCGAGACCAAGCGTAGACTCACCACCGTTTCACACAACACTCGCGCTCGGTCCGCCGAGGGTTTAGTTTAGTTTAGTTTAGAGATACAGCGCGGAAACAGGCCCTTCGGCCCAACGAGTCCGTGCCGCCCAGCGATCCCCGCACCAATGGATCAGCCACGATTGAATGATAGAGTAGACTTGATGGGCTGAATGGCTTAAATAGACAATAGACAATAGGTGCAGGAGGAGGCCATTCGGCCCTTCGAGCCAGCACCGCCATTCAATGTGATCATGGCTGATCATTCTCAATCAGTACCCCGTTCCTGCCTTCTCCCCATACCCCCTGACTCCGCTATCCTTAAGAGCTCTATCTAGCTCTCTCTTGAATGCATTCAGAGAATTGGCCTCCACTGCCTTCTGAGGCAGAGAATTCCACAGATTCACAACTCTCTGACTGAAAAAGTTTTTCCTCATCTCAGTTCTAAATGGCCTACCCCTTATTCTTAAACTGTGGCCCCCGGTTCTGGACTCCCCCAACATTGGGAACATGTTTCCTGCCTCTAACGTGTCCAACCCCTTAATAATCTTATACGTTTTGATAAGATCTCCTCTCATCCTTCTAAATTCCAGTGTATACAAGCCTAGTCGCTCCAGTCTGAAGTTCATCCTAAAGAAGTGTATAAAATCCCTGAGAGGAATAGATCAGATAGATGCACAGAGTCTCTTGCCCAGAGTAGGGGAATCGTGGACCAGAGGACACAGGTTTAAGGGGAAAAAAATTAATTGGAATCTGAGGGGTAACTTTTTCACACAGAGGGTGGTGGGTGTATGGAACAAGCTGCCGGAGGAGGTAGTTGAGGCTGGGACTATCCCAACATTTAAAAAACAGTTAGACAGGTACATGGATAGGACAGGTTTGGAGGGATATGGACCAAGCGCAGGCAGGTGGGACTAGTGTAGCTGGGAGATGTTGGGTGGTGTGGGCAAGTTGGGCTGGGGGGCCTGTTTCCACACTGTATCACTCTGTGACCCATGGTGTTACATACATGATGGGCCGAAGGGCCAGTTTCAGTGCTGTACAGTTCTCCATTCTCTGGGGCTCGTACTCTGGCAGTGGGAGTATACCCTGTGATCAAGGAGGGCCATTGGGCATGATCTCAGCTCACTCCACGTGGCCCGGCAGAGTTTTATTTTAATATCAAACTGCTCCATTTTAGGAATAAATCGGAAACAGGTTAGTGCTGCCTCAGAGGGGAGAGAATAGTGAAGCGTTTGGCTTCCCTCTGGAACCTTGCGATTTGGCTCATCTCACTTGCAAGCAACTATACTTCTCGAAACAAGCCAATTCACAGTGTTGTACCACTGCCAAGACTGTCAACAGGGGAAAATAACCCTCTGCCTTAACCTGGGAACGATTATAACTGCAGCTCGATGCTAGTCACATTGTAATGACTGCAGCACATGGTCTCAAGGTATGAAGGCCAGCTCCGAAAAGTGTCTGGCAGAGTTATTTACAAGCCAGTCAGCGTAGGAGTTACAAAATGGCACTCCCACACATGCGATAAGCAGGGTTGCCAACTGTCCCATATTAGCTGGGACATCCCGTATTTTGGGCTAAACTAGTTTGTCCCGTACGGGACCACCCTTGTCCCGTATTAGTAGGGTTGCCAACTTCCTCACTCTTAAATACGGGACAAAGGGTGAGGTCACCGCCCCACGTGACCTCACCCAGCCAGCGGCCACGTGCTCCCGCTCCACCAATGGCGGCCGCCCGAGCTGGGTGGTGACGTCACCTTTGTCCCGTATTTGGGAGTGAGGAAGTTGGCAACCCCTGGCAATAAGGTTATCACCAACAATTGTTTGGACAAATGACTGTTCATATTAACAGGTAGTGCAGGACAATAACTGCAGATGCTGGTACAAATCGAAGGTATTTATTCACAAAATGCTGGAGTAACTCAGCAGGTCAGGCAGCATCTCGGGAGAGAAGGAATGGGTGACGTTTCGGGTCGAGACCCTTCTTCAGACGGATGTCAGGAGGGCGGGACAAAGGAAGGATATAGGTGGAGACAGAAAGACAGAGGGAGATCTGGGAAGGAGGAGGGGAAGAGAGGGACAGAGGAACTATCTAAAGATGGAGAAGTCGATGTTCATACCGCTGGGCTGCAAGCTGCCCAGGCGAAATATGAGGTGCTGTTCCTCCAATTTCCGGTGGGCCTCACTATGGCACTGGAGGAGGCCCATGACAGAAAGGTTAGACTGGGAGTGGGAGGGGGAGTTGAAGTGCTCAGCCACCGGGAGATCAGGTTGGTTAAGGCAGACTGAGCGAAGGTGTTGAGCTGGCATTGAGTTTGTTTTCTTTATTACCGATTCGACTTGCAGATTAACTTTTTGGGAATCCTGCACCAACACTCCCAAGTCCCTTTGCACCTCCGATTTCTGGATTCTCTCCCCATTTAGAAAATAGTCTACGCCTTTATTCCTATTACCAAAACGCATGAGTCCACACTTTGCCACACTATATTCCAGCTGCCACTTCTCTGCCCACTCTCCCAATACTCCTAAGGTCATGGTAGAGTTTAGTGGGGAAGATTGTAACCCTGAAATCATAGACAATAGACAATAGGGCTCTATCTAGCTCTCTCTTGGATGCATTCAGAGAATTGACCTCCACTGCCGTTGTTGCCGGTGTTGCCGGTGTTGCCGTCTCTGACTGAAAAGGTTTTTCCTCATCTCCGTTCTAAATGGCCTACCCCTTATTCTTAAACAGTGTGGCCTACCCCTTATTCTTAAACTGTGAATTCTTAATTCTTAATTCTTAAATTAATAGGTAAATTAGAAACAAATTGAAAGTATGATGTTTAGTAATTTGTTGAAAGTAAGTAGTTGAGGAGGTTACGATGATAACATTCAAAAGAAATTTGGACAGGTACATGGATACGAAAGGTTTAGAGAAATATGGGCCAAATGTGGGCAGAAGGGACTAGTATAGATGGAACATGTTGGTTGGCATGGGCAAATTGGACCGGAGGGTCTATTTCCCTGCTGTATGACTCAATGCTGGAATATTTTGCTTAAAATATAGTTTAATCTAGTTTATTGTCACGTGTACCGAGGTACAGTGAAAAGCTTTTTGTTGCGTGCTAACCAGCCAGTGGAAAGACAATACATGATGACAATCGAGCCATTCACAGTGTGCAGATACAGGATAAAAGGAATAGACAATAGACAATAGGTGCAGGAGGAGGCCATTCGGCCCCTCGAGCCAGCACCGCCATTCAATGTGATCATGGCTGATCATTCTCAATCAGCACCCCGTTCCTGTCCTTCTCCCCATACCCCCTGACTCCGCTATCCTTAAGAGCTCCATCTAGCTCTCCCTTGAATGCATTCAGAGAATTGGCCTCCACTGCCTTCTGAGGCAGAGAATAATGTTTAATGCAAGATAAAGTCGGATTAAAGCTAATCCGAGGGTCCCCAATGAGGTAGATGGTAGGTCAGGACCGCTTATTACAGTGTGGAAACAGGCCCTTCGGCCCACCGAGTCCACGCTGACCAGCGATCCCCGCACACTAACACTATCCTGCACTAGGGACAATTTTTACATTAACACCAAGCCGATTAACCTACAAACCTGCACGTCTTTGGAGTGTGGGAGTGTGGGAGGAAACCGAAGTTCTCGGAGAAACCCCACGCAGGTCACGGGGAGAACGTGCAAACTTCGTACAGACAGCGCCCGTGGTCAGGATGGAACCCGGGTCTCCGGCGCTGCATTCGCTGTAAGGCTGCAACTCTACAGCTGCGCCCTAAAGTGTACATAGTATATACTGTGGTACATTTAAGGGTGTTTCACGTAAAAGTCCTAACCAAATAAAAAAAGGACAACATGGTTTCTGTTAGTCAAACCTCAGATCCAGACTGGCTGGCCAAGTCAAGTCTTTACTCTTGTCTTCCTCTGAGCGCTCAGACTGAACTGTGAAGAGACTGGTTGCTTTGCCTTGTCTTTGACCCTTGTTCCACGGCTAACCTTTCTACTTTTCCAGCTGTATCTTACACTTTGCAGCTTGCCACAATTTCGCTCCAAGCTCCTTATCTACATGAAACAACCTCTTTAATCGCAGAGGAGGTAGTTGAGGCAGAGATCATCGGAGCGTTTAAAAATCGATTAGACAGGTGCATGGACAGGACGGGTTTAGAGGGATCTCTGGAGAGAAGGAATGGGTGACGTTTTGGGCCGAGACCCTTCTTCAGACCCTCTCTCCAGAGATGCTGCCTGACCCGCTGATTACTCCAGCTTTTTGTGTCTATCTTCAGCATCTGCAGTTCCTTCCTGCACAGACACTCTACGTGAATCTTTGTTCACAGGGAACAGGAGGAACCACAGATGCTGGAGGCTTTAGTAAAACACAAAGCCCTGGAGGAACTCAGCGGGTCAGGCAACGTCTGTAGAGGGTGTGGATAGGTGATGTTTTGGGTCAGGACCCTTCTTGTGTTCCCTGATCCCAAGCAGAATCACCTGTGTGGCAACGGATTGAGGGTTAGGATTTTCCCTGGTGTTATTTTGATCACCCCTCATATTTGAACCATAGCATCATTCAGCTGGCAGGAAGAGTATCGTGGAGAGTTTAGAAGGATGAAGGGGGACCTCACTGAAACGTACCGAATAGTGAAAGACCCGGATAGAGTGGATGCGGAGAGGATGTTTCCACTAGTGGGAGGGTCTAGGACCAGAGGTCACAGCCTCAGAATTAAAGGACGTTCTTTTAGGAAGGAGATGAGGGGGAATTTCTTTAGTCAGAGGGCGGTGAATCTGTGGGATTCTTTGCCACAGACGGCTGTGGAGGCCAAGTCAGTGGATATTTTTAAGGCAGAGATAGATAGATTCTTGATTAGTGCGGGTGTCAGGGGTTATGGGGAGAAGGCAGGAGAATGGGGTTAGGAGGGAGAGATAGATCAGCCATGATTAAATGGCAGAGGAGACCTGATGGGCCGAATGGCCTAATTCTGCTCCTATTTTTAAAAACCCCTTGAAGACGTGGGTATTAAGTGCCTGTGAGTCTGTGCCCAGCGTGGTTGTGATCGTAAAACTGCAGTGGGAGTTGAAACTATGCAGTTTTGAAATGTAAATGCTTCTGAGTAATATTAAAAACACAGCTACACCCACTTACTGGTGAGTAGCTCAGAGAACAAGAATCCTACTTTCAAAGTGTGCGCTGGTACCTCT
This sequence comes from Rhinoraja longicauda, assembly GCF_053455715.1. Taxonomy (NCBI): domain Eukaryota; kingdom Metazoa; phylum Chordata; class Chondrichthyes; order Rajiformes; family Arhynchobatidae; genus Rhinoraja; species Rhinoraja longicauda. The sequence goes on along the minus strand of NC_135972.1, from coordinate 3,343,660 downwards.
GAGAATTACACAGGGAATAAAATTAACACAGGGCTATTTTCAAGTTAATTGACTTCCCGTATTTCAGATGCAAAATGAGATGAATGTTTTGTTGGGCTTGAGAGATGACTCCTCCATCTTTCGCCGTGATCGTTCCCCTGTCTCAACATTGTTGTGGCACTAAGCCATTTGTGGACTCAATCCTTCTGCGTGCCTTAGCCTGGTGTGGTCCTGCTGGGAAATGGACGGAGAGGCAGCGAGAACGCCTCAGAGAAAGGTCCACCGCCCAAGAGGGGAAACGTAGAAAATAGGTGCAGGAGGAGGCCATTCGGCCCTTCGAGCCAGCACCGCCATTCATCGTGATCATGGCTGATCATCTACAATCAGTAACCCGTGCCTGCCTTCTCTCCATGTCCCTTGATTCCGCTAGCCCCTACAGCTCTATCTAACTACTCTCTTTTAAACTCATCCAGTGAATCGGCCTCCACTGCCCTCTGTGGCAGAGAATTCCACAAATTCACAACTCTGGGTGAAAACGTTTCTTCTCATCTGAGTTTTAAATGGCCTCCCCTTTATTCTTAGACTGTGGCCCCCGGTTCTGGACTCCCCCAACATTGGGAACATTTTTCCCGCATTGTCCAGTCCTTTCATAATTTTACACGTCTCTATCGGATCCCCTCTCATCCTTCTAAACTCCAGTGAATACAAGCCCAGTCTTTCCAGTCTTTCCTCACACGACTCTTGAATGAAAGGCAGGATGTGTTGAATCTTTCTCTGGGTAGTAAAACTCCATGACCTGCTGCACACATCTCCTGAAACTGTCAAGTGTTTTACCGGCAGCCCTGGGGCCTGGATGGGTGGGGAGCTACAGATTGTTCTGATTATTGTGGAGGGTTTTATTGCCCCGGCACACTTTTATTTCACGTTCTTGACGTGCTGTATGCGAAGAACATATGTATGAACATATTGTATGAACAACAGGACAGTTTCTCCCCAGCTGTTGTCAGGGAACTGAACCATCCCACCACACCCAGAGAGCGGTGCTGAACTACTATCTACCTCATTGGTGACTCTCGGACTATCCTTGATCGGACTTTGCTGGCTTTACCTCGCATTAAATGTCATTCCCTTATCATGTTTAGTTTAGTTTAGTATAGTTTAGTTTAGAGATACAGCGTGGAAACAGGCCCTTCGGCCCACCGAGTCCGCGCCGACCAGCGATCCCCGCACACTAACACTATTCTAAACACACTAGGGACAATTTGACATTTATACCAAGCCAATTGACTTACACACTGTGGGAGGAAACCGAAGATCTCGGAGAGAACCCGCGGGGAGAATGTAAAACTCCATACAGTAGTGGGGCTGGAACCCGGGTCTCCGGCGCTGCATTCGCTGTAAGGCAGCAACTCTACCGCTGCGCCACCGTGCCGCCCAATTTACAGTGCATGTATCTGTACACTGTAAATGGATCGATTGTAGTCATGTATTGTCTTTCCGCTGTCTGCTTAGCACGCAATAAAAGCTTTTCACTGTACCTCGATACACGCGACAATAAACTAGACTGAATTGATACCTAATACGGGTCAGCTGTGGACCTGTTGTGGTGGTGCGTGAAGACTATGGATCTGGGCCGCCTGGTAGGCTGGAGTAGATGCAGGGTGACCAGCCTCTCGACCCACCCCGCCTGTCAGAGCCACAAGATGGTGGTCATTAAGGCACGCTCACCTGCTGTTCTTGGCCACCGGGGTGATCGTGGTCATACAACAGTGGCAACCACAGGCACGGAACAGTTAACCATGTCCCAGAGAGTGGCCCAGTCTGAAGAAGGCGACAAGAGGGAAGAAAGGTCCACCCACCTTCTGCCCAGGAGGTGGGGAGGAAGCTGAGGCCCAGGAGGTGGGGAGGAAGCTGAGGTCCAGGAGGTGGGGAGGAAGCTGAGGCCCAGGAGGTGGGGAGGAAGCTGAGGCCCAGGAGGTGGGGAGGAAGCTGAGGCCCAGGAAACAGAGGTGGTGCAATCAAGATGTGTGGGAAGGAACTGCAGATGTAGACTTCGTCGTGGCTATCCCTCGAGGCCGAGGAGTGTGGTCTACGTTCCATTGTGAGGCTGTGCCCTCTGGTCCTAGACTCTCCCACCAGTGGAAACATCCTCTCCACATCCACTCTCTCCAAGCCTTTCACTATTCTATACGTTTCAATGAGGTCCCCCCTCATTCGTCCACAGATTCACCACCCTCTGACTAAAGAAATTCTGCTCCAATCACTTATGAACTTATGAACACCTTCTACCCTGCCCACATTACATGAGCATCAGTTTAGTTTTTAGTTTATAGTTTTAGAGATACCGCGCCGACCAGCGATCCCCGCACACTAACACCATCCCACACCCACTAGGGACAATTTTTACATTTACCAAACCAATTAACCTACAAACCTGCACGTCTTTGGAGTGTGGGAGATTTTTAGATTTTTAGATTTAGAGATACAGCGCGGAAACAGGCCCTTCGGCCCACCGAGTCCGTGCCGCCCAGCGATCCCCGCGCACTAACACTATCCTACACACTAGGGACAATTTTTAAAAACATTTGCCAAACCAATCAACCTACAAACCTGCACGTCTTTGGAGTGAGGGAGGAAACCGAAGATCTCGGAGAAAACCCACGCAGGCGCCCGTAGTCAGGATGGAACCCGGGTCTCCGGCGCTGCATTCGCTATAAGGCGGCAACTCTACCGCTGCGCCACCGTGACCGCCCTTGAGGTTCCAGAACCAGTCTGACCATCCACTGTACCGGAGACAGACACGAAGTGCTGGAGTCACTCAGCGGGGCAGGCAGCATCTGCGGAGATAAAGCATGGGTAACGTTTGGGGTCGGGGCCCTTCTTCAGACCCATTTATCCAACGTTGCCGGTTTGGATTCCTCCCCCCACCTGCACTATTTCTCCTATGAATTATCCGTGTGTGGCTGCCAATCTGTTGTCAGACGCATGTGGAAAGATGGCTCCACTCTCCAGCTCAGCGTCCAATTTTACTTGGATGGTGGACGTGGAGTTTATGGGGACGTGTTCTCCAAGAGGCTTTTCCCAAGCCAAAAAGTACGCTGAAGCCAGAGTTAAAACAAACGGGGACAAAAGTACTTTGCATTTACGTAGCAACTACCCCTTCAGACTGAAGAAGGGTCTCGGCCCGAAGCGTCACCCATTCCTTCTCTCCAGAGATGCTGCCTGACCCGCGGAGTTACTCCAGTTTTTTGTGACTATCTTCGGTTTAAACCGGCATCTGCAGTTCCTTCCTACGACATCGTTATCGTAGGACAGGTACCAGGCCATTCGGCCCACAATGCCCTTCAGGGTGGAGGCCTGGAATAGAGTGGGTGTAGAGAGGACGTTTCCACTAGTGGGAGAGTCCAGGACTAGAGGGCACAGCCTCAGAATTAAAGGATGTTCCTCTGGGAAGGAGATGAGGAGGAATTTATTTAGTCAGAGGGCGGTGAATCTGTGGGATTCTTTGCCACAGACGGCTGTGGAGGCCAAGTCAGTGGATATTTTCAAGGCAGAGATAGATAGATCTTGATTAGTGCGGGTGTCAGAGGTTATGGGGAGAAGGCAGGAGAATGGGGTTAGGAGGGAGAGATAGATCAGCCATGATTGAATGGCGGAGTAGACCTGATGGGCTGAATGGCCTAATTCTACTTCTATGACCTGCAGTTCCTTCCTACTCATGGTATCGGTGTGTGGCGTTTGACGGTGACTTTCATCGAGGGGTCCCCACACATTCCAATTTTACTTCCCCAGATCAAGACAGCTCGTCGTTAGTACGTGGAGGGTGTGTGTGTGGTGTTGATTGGCTTGAAAGAACAGTGAGCCTGCTCTAATGGAGAACTCAGGAGACGGAGACGGACACACACACACTTGTCTCTGAGCTGCCAGAAACACGGTTGCCAACTTCCTCACTCCCAAATACGGGACAAGGGGTGACGTCACCGCCCGGCCCGGGCGGTCGCCATTGGTGGAGCGGGAGCACGTGGCCGCTGGCTGGGTGAGGTCACGTGGGGCGCGGGGCGGTGACGTCACCCTTTGTCCCTTATTTGGGAGCGAGATAGTTGGCAACCTTACTAATACGGGACAAGGGCGGTCCCGAACGGGACAAACTAACCTAACCCAAAATACGGGATGTCCCGGCTAATACGGGACAGTTAGCAACCCTGGCCGGAAATAACCTGTGATCCCAGCCTCAGGAGGGCGAGCTCTGGGCCTGGTTTTAATTAAGACATTAGTTAGTTAGTTAGCATCTGCAGTTCCTTCCGACAAACCTAAAATGGGTTCCTTTCCCCACGGCTGGGCTGTGGGCAATTCTACAAGAAGCAGCAATGTTTCGTTGAAGGGGGAGGAAGGAAGTCAAGGAGAAATTGCTCTGCAGGGGTGGTTCCCTTGTGCCGTTTGGCTGTGACCTGTAATCGTGTCTCGATCAGACTGCTTGCAAATTAGGCAAGGTTCATGGGCAGGAAAGTCTAACTGTTCTGTAAACAATCCCGATGAAGAGAATCCTTGATCTTCCACTCCCTGCCCAATGCTGAGTCCACGCAATTCCAGGAAGATTGTTCCCGATGTTGGGGAAGTCCAGAACAAGGGGTCACAGTTTAAGGATAAGGGGGAAGCCTTTTAGGACCGAGATGAGAAAGATTTTTTAATCACAGAGAGTGGTGAATCTGTGGAATTCTCTGCCACAGAAGGTAGTTGAGGCCAGTTCATTGGCTATATTTAAGAGGGAGTTAGATGTGGCCCTTGTGGCTAAAGGGATCAGGCGGTATGGAGAGAAGGCAGGTACGGGATACTGAGATGGATGATCAGCCATGATCATATTGAATGGCGGTGCAGGCTCGAAGGGCTGAATGGCCTACTCCTGCACCTATTTTCAATGCTTCTATGTTTCTATGAAAGCACTGAGGACGTTGAATGCTGGGCTGGCAGGTAGCTCGGTAAACCAGACGCCAGCTTCCAATCTCACGTGGCCCTGATAGCATCAAAGTGTCTGGTATGGGTGTGGGACTTCCATACAACGCGTCAGTATCATCGTGGGGCATCAAGGCTCTCAGCTGCTATTATGTCATGCTGGCTCTTCAATCTTCCAAAGCCTTCGAAGGTGGGATAACGTAGAACTAGAGTGAATGGGTGAGCTGTGTGGAAGGAACTGCAGATGCAGCTGGTTTAAACCGAAGGTAGACACAAAATGCAGGGGGTAACTCAGCAGGTCAGGCAGCATCTCGGGAGAGAAGGAATGGGTGACGTTTCGGGTCGAGACCCTTCTTCAGACTGAATGGGTGAGCGCTGGTCGGCACGGACCCGATGGGCCGAAGGGCCTGTTTGCGTGCCGTATCTCTAAACTAAACACATGCGGTCACAGGGGACGAGGGATTGGAAACAGACGATGTCGGAGGTGCCATCTGAAGAGACGGAGAAACGTATTTGGAAATCTATAATGTTATAAACATGCCCATTGAAACATTTACCTCCATGTGGGAGGAATGGATGGGGTAGATGCACAGAGACTCTTGCCCTGGGTAGGGGAATCGGGAACCAGGGGACGAAACTCTAAGGCGGAGTAGACTCGATGGGCCGAGTGGCCTGATTCTACTCCGAGAACTTGCAAACCTGTTTAGTTTAGAGATACAGCGCGGAAACAGGCCCTTCGGCCCACCGGGTCCGCACCGACCAGCGATCCCCGCACACTAACACTATCCGACACCCACTAGGGACATACCTGTACGTCTTTGGAGTGTGTGGGAGGAAACCGAAGATCCCGGAGAAATCCCACGCAGGTCACAGGGAGAACGTACAAACTCCGTACAGACGGCGCCCGTAGTTGGGATGGAACCCGGGTGTTTGCTGTAAGGCAGCAACTCTGCCGCTGTGCCACCGTGACCGCCAGCTTGATGGGCAGATGCCCGCAAAGGCATGGACAGAAACAAGCTGACTAATTTGGAGCCTTCCCTGGAGAATATTACGTTACCTGGGATTTCCTCCTCACATTCTTGAAACCCCCCCCCCCCGCCCGCCTGCTGCCTTTTAAACTTGAGTTAAATATTGCAAATGTAGACCCTGCAGCTGAATAAATGTCAGTGGAGTGTGTCAGGCAGCCCGTGAGGAAGTCCCAGACTAGAGAGCACAGCTGGGAGTTGACAAGCAGTGGCCTCTGGACTATTTGAATAAAAAAGAATGTCTGTCTCAGGAGCTGTAAGGCCATAGTAAGGCTGTGTAGTAAGGCTGTGTAGTAAGACTGTGTAGTAAGACTGTGTAGTAAGACTGTGTAGTAAGACTGTGTAGTAAGACTGTGTAGTAAGGCTGTGTAGTAAAACTGTGTAATAAGACTGTGTAGTAAGACTGTGTAGTAAGACTGTGTAGTAAGACTGTGTAGTAAGACTGTGTAGTAAGACTGTGTAGTAAGACTGTGTAGTATGACTGTGTAGTAAGACTGTGTAGTAAGACTGTAATAAGACTGTGTAGTAAGACTGTGTAGTAAGACTGTGTAGTAAGACTGTGTAGTAAGACTGTGTAATAAGACTGTGTAATAAGACTGTGTAGTAAGACTGCGTAGTAAGACTGTGTAGTAAGACTGTGTAGTAAGACTGTGTAGTAAGACTGTGTAATAAGACTGTGTAATAAGACTGTGTAGTAAGACTGTGTAATAAGACTGTGTAGTAAGACTGTGTAGTAAGACTGTGTAGTAAGACTGTGTAATAAGACTGTGTAATAAGACTGTGTAGTAAGACTGTGTAATAAGACTGTGTAGTAAGACTGTGTAGTAAGACTGTGTAGTAAGACTGTGTAATAAGACTGTGTAATAAGACTGTGTAGTAAGACTGTGTAATAAGACTGTGTAGTAAGACTGCGTAGTAAGACTGTGTAATAAGACTGCGTAGCAAGACTGTGTCTGATCGTGCGTACACTGAAGATGCAGGCACACAGTAAATGATGCTTTATCCCTCCACGCTGGAAACCACAAAATGTGCAATTTAAAATAAGATTTCATGTAGCCTGCTTCCTTTGAAAGTCCAGTTCACTTTAGTTTATCAGGGATTGCGGTGGCGCAGTGGTAGAGTTGCTGCCTTACAGCGAATGCAGCGCCGGAGACCCGGGTTCCATCCTGACCACGGGCGCCGTCTGTACGGAGTTTGTACGTTCTCCCCGTGACCTGCGTGGGTTTTTTTTCCTCAAGATCTTCGGTTTCCTCCCACACTCCGAAGACGTGCAGGTTTGTAGATTAATTGGCTTGGTGTAAGTGTAAATTGTCCCTAGTGTGTGTCGGGCAGTGTTAATGTGCGGGGATCGCTGGTCGGCGTGGAGTCGGCGGGCTGAAAGGCCTGTTTCTACTCTGTATCTCTAAACTAAACTAAGTTCAGTTTAGTTTATTGTCACGTGTACCGAGGTACAGTGAAGAGCTTTTGTTGTGTGCTAACCGGCCAGCGGAAAGACAATAGAGGGCACTGGTTAAGGTGAGAGGGGCAAGGTTTAAAGGAGGCTAGACCAAGTGGACCCGTTGGGCCCAAACCGCTCCTGCATTGGTGCAGCACCCTCTCCTCCCCCCCCCTCCCCTCTCTCCTCAACCCCCCCTCTCTTCTCCCTTCTCCCCCACTCCCCCCTTCCCCCCCTCCTCCCCTCCCCCTCCCCTCCTTTTAAACTTTAAAATATGAATAACTTTAAATATATAAGACCGATTTCAATAAAACTACTTGCATTAACACTAAAGTGACAATGGTGAGTAAGGTGGGCCTAAAATTGTCGTGCTGTCGTGTACCGTTTTGGCTGAAGTTCAGTCACAAACAAGATAACAAACGAGTATTTTAGTATATAGATGTGCGGGCAGGATTTTACACAGTAGGTGGCTGGAACACGCTGCCAGGGGTGGTGGAGGAAGAGAGGATAGTGGTATTAAATAAGCTTCTAGATAGGAGCTTTGCCCCGACTCTCAGCCTGAAGAAGGGTCTCGACCCGAAACGTCACCCATTCCTTCTCTCCAGAGATGCTGCCTGACCTGCTGAGTTACTCCAAGTTTATTTGCATCTATCTTCGGTTTAAACAAACATTTGCACTTCCTCCACTTTATTTGTCTAGGTTGGTAATTACAGTGGGGGATGTTAATAGTTGTGAATCACGATGGTGAGATGTTGAAGCAGACTATTGTTGGCAGGTCGACTGTATTTATCCAAGGACTGCCCTGATAACGGACATATGCTGGTGATGAAGTCAGTGGCTTCAGACACGTGTCCTGCCGACAGACAGAGTAGGCACGTAGAGAGGAACACTACACTCATAACTCTCCTTTATTTCCTTATTGACTTTTGTAATCTGATGGCTCTGCGTTCAAAAATAAGGATGTTTGTGGAGATTTCACTGAGCTGTGTCCTGATGTGACTCACTCTAAGCATCAAAGTGATAACGGTGTGTGCAGGAAGGATCTGCAGATGCTGGTTTAAACTGAAGATAGGCACAAAATGCTGAGAGAAGGAATGGGCAACGTTCGGGTCGAGACCCTTCTCCAGACTCGGCCCGAAACGTCGCCCCATTCCTTCTCTCCAGGGATGCTGCCTGTCCCGCTGAGTTACTCCAGCGTTTTGTGTCTATCCGAAGAGATTACGGCATCTGTTCCCTGTTTTCTCTCAACATAGACTCAAAATGGTGGAGTAACTCAGCGGGACAGGCAGCATCCCTGGACACAAGGAGTGCGTGACTCTTGGGATCGAGACCCTTCTTCAGACCGTCCCTGTTCTCTCTCGCTCTCTCTCTCTCTCTCGCCTGCCCCCTTGTTTAATCAACATTCCATCTCTGGGGAAGAGACGTGATGGGACGGGCAGTGGGTTATGTCTGCCACACACACAGGGCACGCATGCTGGCTGATTCAGCCTGGCTGTATCACGCACTGACAACCAAACAAACCCCTCTCTTGCCCAGGAAGGAACTGCAGGTGCCACTTTACACCGAAGGTAGACACAAAAGACCGGAGTAACTCAGCGGGACAGATAGCATCTCTGGAGAGAAGGAATGGGTGACATTTCTAGATACAGTAGATGGGTAGATCTTGATCAGTTCATTTACCGAGAACAAGAAAAGCCAGCATGGCCGAGGAAGCATCTTGTCAGTCCCTCTCCACCATTGCATTCCTTTCAGAAGGAACTATTAGTGTGTGTGTTGATCGAAGTTACCGCAAACAATATCCCTCTCCCCAGCCATTGAAAAATACAGTCTGAAGAAGGGTCTCCACCCAAAACTCCGCCCATTCCTTCTCTCTAGAGATACTGCCTGTCCCGCTGAGTTACTCCAGCGTTTTGTGTCTATCCACATTTATCAAGTTGGGCAGACTCACACACAACATGGACTCACGTTTTTTTTTAAAAGAGACCAACAAAGTGCATAAGGTAGACAGACATGAGATGCCAGAGTAACTCAGCACGACAGGCAGCACGACAGGCAGCACGACAGGCAGCACGACAGGCAGCACGACAGGCAGCACGACAGGCAGCACGACAGGCAGCACGACAGGCAGCACGACAGGCAGCACGACAGGCAGCACGACAGGCAGCACGACAGGCAGCACGACAGGCAGCACGACAGGCAGCACGACAGGCAGCACGACAGGCAGCACGACAGGCAGCACGACAGGCAGCACGACAGGCAGCACGACAGGCAGCACGACAGGCAGCACGACAGGCAGCACGACAGGCAGCACGACAGGCAGCACGACAGGCAGCACGACAGGCAGCACGACAGGCAGCACGACAGGCAGCACAACAGGCAGCACGACAGGCAGCACGACAGGCAGCACGACAGGCACGACAGGCGGCACGACAGGCGGCACGACAGGCGGCACGACAGGCGGCACGACAGGCGGCACGACAGGCGGCACGACAGGCGGCACGACAGGCGGCACGACAGGCGGCACGACAGGCGGCACGACAGGCGGCACGACAGGCGGCACGACAGGCGGCACGACAGGCGGCACGACAGGCGGCACGACAGGCGGCACGACAGGCACGACAGGCACGACAGGCAGCACGACAGGCAGCACGACAGGCAGCACGACAGGCAGCACGACAGGCAGCACGACAGGCAGCACGACAGGCAGCACGACAGGCAGCACGACAGGCAGCACGACAGGCAGCACGACAGGCAGCACGACAGGCAGCACGACAGGCAGCACGACAGGCAGCACGACAGGCACGACAGGCAGCACGACAGGCAGCACGACAGGCAGCACAGCACCTCTGCAGAGAAGGAATGGGTGACGTTTTGGGTTGGCCTGGCTTGTATACACTGGAATTTAGAAGGATGAGAGGGGATCTTATCGAAACATATAAGGTTATTAAGGGGTTGGACACGTTAGAGGCAGGAAACATGTTCCCAATGTTGGGGGAGTCCAGAACCAGGGGCCACAGTTTAAGAATAAGGGGTAGGCCATTTAGAACGGAGATGAGGAAAAACCTTTTCAGTCAGAGAGTTGTGAATCTGTGGAATTCTCTGCCTCAGAAGGCGGTGGAGGCCAATTCTCTGAATGCATTCAAGAGAGAGCTAGATAGAGCTCTTAAGGATAGTGGAGTCAGGGGGTATGGGGAGAAGGCAGGAACGGGGTACTGATTGAGAATGATCAGCCATGATCACATTGAATGGTGGTGCTGGCTCGAAGGGCCGAATGGCCTACTCCTACACCTATTGTCTATTTATACGTCTGAAGAAGGGCCTAACATCACCCATTCCAGAGATGCTGCCTGTCCCGCTGAGTTGCTCAGGTACCTATGAAACCTTTCTCCTCTCATCTTAAACCTGTGACCTCTGGTTGTTGATTCCCCTTCGGGCAGAAAACGAGTTGGTCTTGGCACCAAGTTCAGCACAGATATTGTGGGCTGAAGGGCCTGTTCCTGTGCTGTACTGGTCTATGTCTGTTTCCTGAATTAAATAACAAAATATGGGCTAGTCCAACAGAGCAGCATCTTGTGGCCCTAGCCCCCCAACGCTGGGCCTTCACAAGTGCCCACTGCCCTACTGCGTAGTTAGTGCCTCTGTGATAAGTCCACACGTGTTAGGAGCAGATTTAGGCCATTCGGCCCATCAAGTTTACTCCGCCATTCAATCATGGCCGATCTATCTCAACTGCCTTCTCCCCATAACCTCTGACACCCGTACTAATCAAGAATCTATCTATCTCTGCCTTAAAAATACCCAAAGACTTGACCTCCACAGCCGTCTGTGGCAAAGGATTCCACAGATTCACCACCCTCTGACTGAAGAAATTTTCCTCGTCTCCTTCCGAAAGGAACGTCCTTTAATTCTGAGGCTGTGCCCTCTGGTCCTAGACTCTCCCACTAGTGGAAACATCCTCTCCACATCCACTCTATAACGCTGCACACGGTGCCTCAATGATGCTTGGAGTTGGTGCCTCTTGGATGCTGTTACACTGAGAGTTGTCGGCTGTGTGCTGAGTGGCCATGGGAGAATAATCGTGCTCAGGTTGGACTTTGACTGAGAGGGGGAAGTGGAGGTGATGCTGTGACATTCCTGCCGTCTTCTCCCCAGAGCTCCAATAGATTAGTAATGAGAACCAGCTGAGAGGGAAGTTCAGTCCCTGTAACAAAGCCCATGTGACACAACCTGAATCACTACGTGTTTTGAATTTAATCACATATCACCTTAACAGCAGTGTCTAGAAGTTTGAAGTATAGGAGCTAGTTGTGCAAATTAGAGTCAATCACAGCAGTTCATATCGGTGTGGGAAGGAACTGCAGATGCTGGTTTACACCGATGATAGACACAAAATGCTGGAGTAACTCAGCGGGACAGGCAGCATCTCTGGAGAGGAATGGGTGACGTTTCGGGTTGAGACCCTTCTTAAAAATATCCGCTGACTTGGCCTCCACAGCCCTCTGTGGCAATGAGTTCCACAGATTAACCACTCTCTGACTAAAGAAGTTCCTCCTCACCTCCTTCCTAAAAGAGCGCCCTTTAATTCTGAGGCTGTGGCCTTTGGTCCCAGACTCTCCCACCAGTGGAAACATCCTCTCCACATCCACTCTATCCAGGCCTTTCATTATTCTGTAAGTTTCAATGAGGTCCCCCCTCATTCTTCTGAACTCCAGCGAGTACAGGCCCAGTGCCAACAAACGTTCATCATATGCATCATCAGGTTGCCACACAACACATTGTTGGGAGTGCCACTCACTTTAGTGGTGCACTTGAATATCATCAATCCGAAGAAGGGTCTCGACCCGAAACGTCGCCCATTCCTTCTCTCCTGAGATGCTGCCTGACCCGCTGAGTTACTCCAGCATTTTGTGAATAAATACCTTTCGATTTGTACCAGCACCTGCAGTTATTTTCTTACACTTGAATATCACTGTCGGTTCCATCGTGAAAGATATTTTAATTTTATTCCTCTTGGTCTCCAACAACCTCATTCAACAGGTAGTGTAAGAAAATAACTGCAGATGCTGGTACAAATCGAAGGTATTTATTTCACAAAATGCTGGAGTAACTCAGCAGGTCAGGCAGCATCTCAGGAGAGAGGGAATGGGTGACGTTTTGGGTCGAGACCCTTCTTCAGGGTCTCCCATTCCTTCTCTCCCGAGATGCTGCCTGACCCGCTGAGTTACTCCAGCATTTTGTGCATAAATACCTCATTCACCAGGGTGGCAGCAGCCGATGCTCCCACTGTAAGCCATCTCCCTTTAACAGTGGGTTTTGGAAAAGGTTACAGTATTTTGGAAAACGTTGCAATACCAGGGCGGCACAGTGGCTCAGTGCCTTACAGCGCCAGAGTCCCGGGTTCCATCCTTACCCCGGGTGCTGTCTGTCTGTGTGTGGAGCTTGCACGTTCTCCCCGTGGACTTCCTCCACGTGTTCATAAGTGATAGGAGCAGAATTAGGCCATTCGGCCCATCAGGTCGACCCCGCCATTCAATCATGGCTGATCTATCTCTCCCTCCTAACCCCATTCTCCTGCCTTCTCCCCATAACCTCTGACATCCGTACTGATCAAGAACCTGTCAATCCCCGCCTTAAAAATTCCCAATGGCTTGTCCTCCACAGCCGCCTGTGACAAAGAATTCCACAGGACCCTGGTTTCCTCCCACATCCCAAAGACGTGTGGGTTTGTAGGTTAATTGCCCCTCTGTGGATCACCCCTAGTGTGTCGCGGGTGGATGAGAAAGTGGGATAACATAGAACGGGTGATCGGAGGTCGGCGTGGACTCGGTGGGCTGAATGGCCTGTTTCCGTGCTGTGTCTTTCAATCAACTATGTAATTATCAAGTACAGCCAAGATCAACCATCCCAAAACTAGGTGGTGTTTAATTAAAGGTCATTCTCTCTGTATGGTTTACCCTCAGTTTTGTTCACAATGCCCTGAATGAAGATGCTGTGTTTGTGTTGCGTGTGCCAATACATCTCTTCACGCATTCAAGAGAGAGTTAGATTTAGTTCTTAGGGCTAATGGAATCAGGAGATACGGGGAAAAAGCAGGAACGGGGTACTGATTGTGGATGATCAGCCATGACCGTATTGAATGGCGGTGCTGGCTCGAAGGGCCAAATGGTCTACTCCTGCACCTATGCTTTTTTCTATGTTTCTAATGGGTTCTTTATTGTCACGTATGCTGGGTACAGTGAAGTGCATGTTTTGCATCCAGCTCTGCAAGACTATCCCAGTACATAAACACAATCGCCCGGTTGGCGCAGTTTGTACAGAACAGCACACTGAGTCCATACACAAGAGGCACCATTTGAATTGAATTGAATAAATGTTATTAGCCAAGTATGTATACAGATGAGGAATGTGCCTTGGTGCTGTGTTCACAAGTAACATCACGACATACAGTAGACAATTAGGAACAAAACATTTTAACTTTAACATGTGAATTAAATAAAACACCAGAGCACAAGGACGCTACAGACCGATTTATTCACAAAATGCTGGAGTAACTCAGCAGGTCAGGCAGCATCTCGGGAGAGAAGGAATGGGTGACGTTTCGGGTCGAGACTTTTGGTTGTTGAGTAGAGCTACTGCTCGTGGGAAAAAAAGCTGTGTTTATGTCTGGCTGTGGCTGCTTTGACAGTCCGGAGTCGCCTTCTAGAGGGAAGTGCTTCCAAGAGTTTGTGGCCAGGGCGAGAGGGGTCAGAGATGATCTTGCCCGCTCGCTTCCTGGCCCAGTTCGTCAATGGGGGGAAGGTTGCAGCCAACAACCTTCTCAGCTGTGCGAACGATCCGTTGCAGCCTCCGGATGTGGTGCTTGGTGGCTGAGCCAAACCAGAACGTGATGGAGAAGGTGAGGACGGACTCAATGATAGCAGTATAGAATTGGACCATCATTGTGACTGTGGAGTCGATGGTGGCCCCCCATTTAAGGTCCCTGGAGATGATGGTTCCAAGGAACTTAAATGACTTCACAGATGTGACTGTGGTGTTGTTGATGGTGAGTGGGGGGAGGGGGAGTTTTCCCAAAGTCTACAATCAGTTCCACTGTCTTGAGGGCATTGAGCTCCAGGTTGTTGCGATGGCACCAGGACGCCGGCTGTGTCACGTCCTGTCTGTAGGCAGATTCCTCCCCATCCTGGATCAGTCCAATCAGGTTTGATGACCCTCTCCTCGCCCGGCCCTCGTTCCCTGGGGGGCTGAGGGTGCCTCCCACAGCCGACTTCGAGGGTACGGAAGACAAGAAGGCACTGTGGCGCAGCGGTAGAGTTGCTGCCTCACAGCGCCGGAGACCCGGGTTCCATCCCGACTACGGGCGCTGTCTGTACGGAGTTTGTACGTTCTCCCCGTGACCCGCGTGGGTTTTCTCCGGGTGCTCCGGTTTCCTCCCACACTCCAAAGACGTACAGGTTTGCAGGGTAATTGGCTTGGTATAAGTGTCAGATTGTCCCTAGTGGGTGTAGGATAGTGTTAGTGTGTGGGCATCGCTGGTCGTCGCGGACCCGGTGGGCTGAAGGGCCTGTTTCCGTGCTGTATCGCTTAATTAAACCAAACTAAACCCCCCCGGTTCCTCTCACTGGGCCCTCTGCCCAGCGTCTGCTGGGAGTATTGGCTGCAACCAGCCTCTCGTGCGAGGTTGTTTTTCGAGGCTGGGTGGTATAAAACAAAAATATCTTTCACGTTGCCTTGAGTTTCAGCCCCCAAGCTGGCGGAGGAAGTCTCGGGGGATTGAGGAATGCATCGGCATTGATGTGTTACCTTCAGCAACTAAACTAGAGCTATCCTTTACTGATGAATCACTGGACCCAGCCCCATGGGAATGGGGAAGAGCAACAACACAGGAGATTGTGGGTGGGAAGGAAAGGTGAAGGTCACACAGGGCAGCTTTCAACTTTCACAGTGCACTTGTGAGCAGTGCGCCCACTGCTATCACAAACTATCCCAGTGGGGTACACTGTGTCCTGTCCTGCTGAATCACTGGGTGGGAGGTCAGCTTATATCCCATCCCACACAGCCGCTGACTGACCCGAGACGTTACATTCCATCTCGTCCCGTAGAATCACAAGGAACTGTACAGAATGGTGGAGGCAGCAAGTTCATGCTGGCATCTAGAAACCCCACCGAGACCTTCGTTAATCGTTTAGTTCAGTTTAGAGATACAGCGCGGAAACAGGCCCTTCAGCCCACCGAGTCCGCGCCCACCAGCGATTAACACTATCCCACACACACTAAGGACAATTTAGCAAGCCAATTAACCTACAAACCTGCACGTCTTTTGGAGTGTGGGAGGAAACCGAAGATCTCGGAGAAAACTCACGCGGGTCACGGGGAGAACGTACAAACTCCGTACAGACGGCACCCGTAGTCGGGATGGAACCCGGGTCTCCAGCGCTGCAAGTGCTGTAAGGCAGCAACTACCGCTGCGCCACCGTGCCGCCATTGCTGGTGAAGCTGGGTGCGCTTGGTCTGACTGTCCACCGTGCGTGGCCATTTAAAGGGACACGTGCTTACGTTGGCATGTCGGGCTGGGCACGTTCAGTACCGACTGCCAGCTCACCCCCTTCCAAAGTCCGCTGTGTGCCAAAGCTAACAAGCCGCGTGTTTTGTTTTGCACATTTGCGTGCAGGGTCGGCACGGTGGCACAGTGGGTAGAGCCGCTGCCTCACAGCGCCCGAGACCCAGGTTCCATCCTCACCTCGGGTGCTGTGTGTGTGGAGTTTGCATGTTCTCCCCGCGACCGTGGGTTTCCTCCGGGTGCTCCGGTTTCCTCCCACATCCCAAAGACGAGTGGGTTTGTAGGTTAATCGGCCCCTCTGTACATTGCCCCCTAGTGTGGAGGGAGTGGATGAGAAAGTGGGATAACATAGAATTGGTGAGAAGCCCACCGAGTCCACGCTGACTGTCGATCACCCGTTCACGCTAGTTCCATGTTATCCCACTTTCCCATCCACTCCCTACACACGAGGGACAATTTACAGGGGGCCGATTAATCTACAACCCTGCGCTTCATTGGGATGTGGGAGGAAACCGGAGCGCCCGGAGGAAACCCACACGGTCACAGGGAGAACATGCAAACTCCACAAGATCGAACCCGGGTCTCTGGCGCTGTGAGGCAGCGGCTCTAGATAAAATACAGGTGCTCCTCAACTTACAATGGGGTTATGTTCTGATAAACGCATCGTATACCGAAAATATCGCAGGTGGAAATGCATGTAATGCACCTGATCACGTGGCCGGTTGCGAGCTGCGACTCGCTGCCGTTGCTCAGCGTTCACACCATCGTAAAGACGAAATATCGCAAGTCGAAGCATCGTTAGTCGGGGAGCATCTGTAAAGGGAATACGATGTGGACTGGGGCATCGCGTGGAAGCTGAGTTGATGGTGATGGGTGATGTGGTTCTCATTGAGGTTTCTTTCTGTTGCAGCTGACCATTCCCAAGTTCCCGGTGGTTGTAAAGATGGGACACGCACATGCCGGCATGGGAAAGGTGAGTGGTGTCACATGCAAGGAAACCGCGATATGCACCGAGTGAGTGAGTGAAGTGTAGTGTCCACACAACTCAACGTCAGTATATGCTGAGCCACACAGACACAGAGAGATAGGAGCTGTGGACTACCCATCCCTGCCCAGACCCTCCTGTGTAAAGACAAACGTGCCCCGCACATCTCCTTTCCCCTCTCACCTTATAGTCCTCTTGTCAATGACATATCCACCCTGGGGAATAAGGTTCTGACTGTCTACCCTATCTATGTTATACACTTCAATCAGATCTCCCCTCAACCTCCGACGCTCCAGAGAAAACAATCCATGTCTGTCCAACCTCTCCCTGTGCCTAACACCCTCTAATCCAGGCAGCGTTCTGGTAAACCTTTCTTGATTAGTGTGGGTGGTCAGGGGTTAAGGAGAGACGGCAGGAGAATGGGGTGAGGAGGGGGAGATAGATCAGCCATGATTGAATGGCGGAGTAGACTGGATGGGCTGAATGGCCTAATTCTGCTCCTATCACTTGTGAACCTCGTCTGCATCATGTCCAAACACTTACCTAGAGTTGGCGTGGCCAACCTCCCTGATATCTTCGCCTGCATCCAGTCTCATCCAGTGTGTTTGAGATATGTGCGAATTAGCATTTCACAGAGCACCGGTGTGTGTGTGAAGTGCAACATTTACTTATCCAACACATTCATCCAGAAAAACTGAAAAGCCAGCGACTTATTTCAAAGAAGCAAGATGAAAACAAGACACCGCACGTCGTGAAGTTGGACGTGGAGGTTGTCCTTGTCCCGGAGGGTCTGAGCTGTGCGGAACGTGAGGGTTAGACGTCTTTGTGAGGGGCCAGTGGTGAGTGGTCAGAGCTGGGAGGCTGTTGCTGGTGCAGCACACGTCCTTGCGTTCTCAGTAAACCAGAGTTCAGCCCAGTGTGTGTGTGTGTGTGTCGGGTGGGCCCAACGATCACAGCCCATGGGTGTGGAGGCAACTCAGCTACCCGATTGGCCGCCTCCAAGTCATCTCACATCGTGCCTTTCCGCATTTGGTCATCTGTGAAAGAAAGATCACAATCCTGTGTGAGTTCAACCAACTGAATGTCATATATTGGGGAGGAAGGAACTGCAGATGCTGGTTTACACCGAAGATAGAGACAAAATGCTGGAGTAACTCGGCGGGACAGGCTGAGAAGGAATGGGCGACGTTTAGGCTTGAGACCCTTCTTCAGACTCTTACTCCAGCATTTTGTGTCTATCAACATCATACACCTCTAATTTTGCCTCTCCCCTGACTCTCAGACTGAAGAAGGGTCTCGACCCAAAACGTCACCCATTCCTTCTCTCCAGAGTCGCTGACTGTCCCGCTGAGTTACTCCAGCTTTTTGTGTACGTCTTCGATTATAACCAGCATCTGCAATTCCTTCCTTCACGTAAACACCACACTCACTGGAGCGTCGTTAAGGAATTAGTTTTCACGTGCTTGTTATGGTTTAAGATTTCAAGATCAGTTTATTGTCACGTGTACCAATTAAGGTACAGTGAAATTTGAGTTCCCACACAGCCACACCCAGTGAAAAGCAACAAGACACACAGCCACATAAAATAAAACATAAACATCCACCACAGCGGATTCCACATTCCTCACTGTGATGGAGGGTAATAAAGTTCCATCGTCTTCCTCTTTGTTCGCCCGCGGTCGGGGCTGTTGAACCGTCCACAGTCGCCGCTGCCGACTGATCGAGACCCTCGCGTCGGGGCGATCGAAACTCCCCGCGTCGGGACGGTTGAATCTCTCTCCGCGGCACGGAGCTCCCGAGTCGGCCTCTTCTCACCAGAGACCGCGGGCTTCACGGTGTTAAATTCCAGTCGTGCCCCTAACGAGGTTTACAATGCGGCTGGTCTGGGTTTGTGTTTTGCAGGTGAAGGTCGAAAACCATTACGACTTCCAGGACATTGCCAGTGTGGTGGCTCTGGCCAAAACGTACGCCACCACAGAACCTTTCATCGACTCCAAGTACGACATCAGAATCCAGAAGATTGGGAACAACTACAAAGCTTACATGTGAGCACCTGCCGTTTGATCGTGTGGGCAACCATTCTGAAAGGGCTGGTCACTCTGGGTGTGAGGGGAAGGTTTCTCACGGATGGGAGGATGAAACACGCAGTCACCATCTCAGGATACAGGGTATGTTTGCTGTAAGGAGGGATTGGACAAATTAGGATGGACACAAAGTGCTGGAGTAACTCAGTGGGACAGGCAGCATGGAGGAGAGGAGGAACCCTTCTCCAAACTGAGAGTCAGGGGACTGGTTTCTATGAAATGTCTGAGGTTGAGGGAAAACCTGATAGAAATATATAAAATGGTCAGAGCACAGATGGGGTAGACACAGAGCCTGTTTCCCAAGGTGGGAATATCAAAGACTACAGGGCATGGCTTTAAGGTGAGAGGGGCAAAGTTTAAAGGAGATGTGTGGGGGAAGTGTTTCCCCACAGAGGGTGGTGGGGGCCTGGAACGTGCTGCCAGGGGTGGTGGTGGAGGCAGATACCATAGTGGCCTTTAAGAGGCTTTTGGGTAGGTACATGGATATGCAGGGAATGGAAGGATATGGAACACGTGCAGGGAGAGGAGGTTAGTTTCATGTGTCATGGTGTTTGGCACGGACATTGTGGGCTGAAGGGCCTGTTCCTGTTCTGTACTGTTCCATGTTAAGGAGATTGATAAATTATGGCATCATGTGGAGAGAGCAGGAATGTAGTCTAGATATTGTAGATTGGTATCGATGGCACAATGGGCTCAGAGGGCCAAGCATCAGACTCCATCTGACCAAAGGCCTTGGATCTATCACTCTGCTTCTCTCTCCGCCTGTTGAGTATTACAGGCATTTGCTGTCTTTTTTTCTGGAGCGATTTTGGTCGTAGAATAAGACACGAAAAGCTGGAGTAACTCAGCGGGTCAGGCAGCAGCTCTGGAGAAAAGGAACTGGTGACGTTTTGGGTCGAGACCCTTCTTCAGACTGAGAGTCGGGGGAAAGGGAAACGAGAGATATAGACGATGGTCTGGGGAGATATAGAACAAATCGGCGGCACGTTGGCACAGCGGTAGAGTTGCTGCCTTACAACGCTCATGGCGCCGGAGACCCGGGTTCCATCCCAGCTACGGTGCTGTCTGTACGGAGTTTGCACGTTCTCCCCGTGACCTGCGTGGGTTTTCTCCGGGTGCTCTGGTTTCCTCCCACACTCCAAAAGCGTGCAGGTTTGTAGGTTAATTGGCTTGGTATAAATGTAAAAATTGTCCCTAGTGTGTGTAGGATAGTGTTAGTGTGCGGGGATCGCTGGTCGGTGTGGACTTTGTGGGCCAAAGGGCCTGTTTCCGCGCGGTATCTCTAAACCAAACTAAAATGAATGAAAGATATGCAAAACAGTGACGATGATAAAGGAAACAAACAGTTTGTTGTTAGCTGTGGGCTCGGTGGAAACACGAGTTACAGATACTCCTTGCACACAGCTATAAACTGTGTAGGGTGTGGGAAAGAACTGCAGATGCTGGTTTAAACCGAAGGTAAACACAAAAAGCTGGAGTAACTCAGCGGGACAGGCAGCATCTCTGAAGAGAAGGAATGGGTCGAGACCCTTCTTCAGCCTGAAACGTCACCCATTCCTTCTCTCCAGAGATGCTGCCTGTCCCGCTGAGTTACTCCAGCTTTTTGTGTCTGTCTTCAGTGTAAACTCTGTAAAGCAGTCTTCTCATTGTGACCTTTTCTATCCTTTCAGGAGGACTTCAATTTCAGGAAACTGGAAGGCAAACACTGGCTCGGCGATGCTGGAACAAGTAGCCATGACGGAACGGTAAGTATTTCGACCACATAAACCCAGGCCAGGAAACATCCACACTGAGGGCTCGGCCTTGTACAAGATGGCAAAGAATGAAACCCATGACCAAACCTCTTCGTAACATTTTCCACAGGCTTATTTATTCAATGTAACCTCCTTGAGTTACCAAATACCTTCCATGAAGCCTTGTTAATCATGTTACTTGTTTTTAAAGAGGTCAAGCCAGGAGTATCCCAACCAAAGGAGTGACTGGGATTACATTCACTGGAATTTAGAAGGATGAGAGGGGATCTTATAGAATCATATAAAAATTTTAGATTTTAGATTTAGAGATACAGCGTGGAAACAGGCCCTTCGGCCCACCGGGTCCGCGCCGCCCAGCGATCCCCACACATTAACACTACCCTACACACACTAGGGACAATTTTTTTTACATATTACCCAGTCAATTAACCTACATACCTGCACGTCTTTGGAGTGTGGGAGGAAACCGAAGATCTCGGAGAAAACCCACGCAGGTCACGGGGAGAACGTACAAACTCCGTACAGACGGCGCCCGTAGTCAGGATCGAACCTGAGTCTCCGGCGCTGCATTCGCTGTAAGGCGGCAACTCTATCGCTGCGCCACCGTGCCGCACTAGATTCTTAAGGGATTGGAGCTATATCTAGAAAATAGGTAGAGGAGCAGGCTAGATGGAGGACAAATGTTCCCTCATGATGGGGGGAGTCCAGAACCAGAGGTCACAGTTTAAGAATAAGGGGGAGGCCATCTATGACAGAGATAAGGAAAACCTTTTCACCCAGAGAAATCTGTGGAATTCTCTGCCACTGAAGGCAGTGGAGGCCAATTCACTGGATGTTTTTCAAGAGGGAGTTAGATATAGCTCTTAGGGCTAGCGGAATTAATGGATACTGTATGGAGAGAAAGCAGGAACGGGGTACTGATCAGCCATGATCATACTGAATGATGGAAGGGCTGAATGGCCTACTCCTGCACCTATTCTCTTGGTGCAATGGTGTTCTGTTCGACATGTATCCTGCATCAGTGGTGCAGCAGTGCAACATTGCCCGACACGGTGGCGCAGCGGTAGAGTTGCTGCCTCATAGCGCCAGAGACCCGTGCTCTAATCCCCACTGCGGGTGCTGTCGGTACGGAGTTTGTATGTTCTCCCCGTGACCTGTGTGGGTTTTCTCCGGGTGCTCCGGTTTCCTCCCACACTTCAAAGACGTACAAGTTTGTAGGTTAATTGGCCTGTGAATTGTCCCTAGTGTGTGTGGGATTCTGTTAGTGTAACAGGATCGTTGGCCGGCATGGACTCGGTGGGCCGAAGGGCCTGTTTTTGTCACACTGGGTCTCTAAAAACTAAAAAACGAGACCAAACTGCCCAGAAACAGCCTCTCAAACGTGGAACAGTACCAGTATAATCACTTTGAAAAAGCCAGCTGTTGGTGCCAACTTGCACAGCTCTGCTGAGACCGTGAAGGCACCTTATTGCGGTGGGAACGGTTGTTCTAGGGTTGTCAACGTCCTCACTCCCAAATAAGGGACAAAAGGCCCCACGCGACCTCACCCAGCCAGCAGCCACGTGCTCCCGCTCCACCAATGGTGGCCGGGCCAGGAGGCGGGTTGCTTCACAACCTCCGTTAGGCGGCGCCCAGGCCTCCGGGCCTACACTGTCCGGGCCTACAGCGGCCCCCGGGCCTACAGTGTCGGGGCCTACAGTGTCGGGGCCTACAGTGTGTGGGCCTACAGTGTCCGGGCCTACAGTGTCCGGGCCTACAGTGTCGGGGCCTACAGTGTGTGGGCCTACAGTGTCCGGGCCTACAGTGTCCGGGCCTACAGTGTCCGGGCCTACAGTGTCCGGGCCGACAGTGTCCCGGCCTACAGCACCCCCGGGCCTAATACGGGATGTCCCGGCTAATACGGGACAGTTGGCGAGCCTAGCTTGTGCACAGAGGCGTTGTGATATTTCTCCTCGGTGAGCTCATGCCGTCTGGCTGCCAGCCACTATTCATTCATTATCCCAGTTTATAGTTTGACGCAAAACACCTGTTGCAAAGAAGCCCAGGGGAGAAACAGGACAAACGTCAGAACAACAGAAATCCCCACAAGTCCGCTCACGATTCTATATGTGGGAATAGAGATTAAATAGAACATAGGACATCGAACAGCAACAGGCCCTTCGGCCCACAATGTCTGTGCTGAACATAATACCAAGACCAACTCTGATCTGCCTGCACATGATCCATATCCCCCCATTCCCTGCATATCCACATTCCTATCTAAATGTCTCTTAAACGCCAAGGGCCCCATGTGCTGGCCAGGGTGACAAGTTGTCGGAGGGGCTTCCGGGGGGATTTCAAGCCCACTCTCGTGATTTTGTCCGGATTAAAGGAGGTGCCGAACCTTGAGTTGCCGAGAAATTGGTGGTGGAGCTGTGCTTCTACCAGGTCTCACCAAAAACCCTCTGGTGTTCCAGAGAAAACAACCCAGGTGTATCCAACTTCCCACTGTAGCTAATACCTCCCAATGCAAGCTGCGTCCCGGTGCCTTGATGCAGTGGTGCTGCAGCACTGGGGGACGGGTGCTGCAGGGTGGTGTGGTGCAGTGTGATGCATGGTGCAAGGGGTTGTGGTGCGGAGCGGTGTGGTGCAGTGTGATGCATGCTGCAGGGGGGTGTGGTGAAGTGTGATGCATGGTGCAGGGCGGTGTGGTGCGGGGCGGTGTGGTACAGTGTGATGCATGCTGCAGGGCGGTGTGGTGCGGGGTGGTGTGGTGCAGTGTGATGCATGCTGCAGGGCGGTGTGGTGCGGTGTGATGCATGCTGCAGGGCGGTGTGGTGCGGGGCGGTGTGATGCATGCTGCAGGGCGGTGTGGTGCGGGGCGGTGCAGCACTGGGGGATGCGTGGTGTGGGGCGGTGTAGCACTGGGGGATGCGTGGTGCGGGGCAGTGCTGCACTGGGGGATGCGTGCTGCAGGGCGGTGTGATGCATGGTGCGGGGCGGTGTGGTGCGTGCTGCAGGGCGGTGTGGTGCGTGCTGCAGGGCGGTGTGATGCATGGTGCGGGGCGGTGTGGTGCGTGCTGCGGGGCGGTGTGGTGCGGGGCGGTGCAGCACTGGGGGATACGTGGTGCGGGGCGGTGTAGCACTGGGGGATGCGTGGTGCGGGGCGGTGCAGCACTGGGGGATGCGTGCTGCAGGGCGGTGTGATGCATGGTGCGGGGCGGTGTGGTGCGTGCTGCAGGGCGGTGTGGTGCGTGCTGCAGGGCGGTGTGATGCATGGTGCGGGGCGGTGTGGTGCGTGCTGCAGGGCGGTGTGATGCATGGTGCGGGGCGGTGTGATGCATGGTGCGGGGCGGTGTGGTGCGTGCTGCAGGGCGGTGTGGTGCGTGCTGCAGGGCGGTGTGGTGCGTGCTGCAGGGCGGTGTGGTGCGTGCTGCAGGGCGGTGTGATGCGTGGTGCGGGGCGGTGTGATGCATGGTGCGGGGCGGTGTGGTGCGTGCTGCAGGGCGGTGTGGTGCGTGCTGCGGGGCGGTGTGGTGCGTGCTGCAGGGCGGTGTGGTGCGTGCTGCAGGGCGGTGTGGTGCGTGCTGCAGGGCGGTGTGGTGCGTGCTGCAGGGCGGTGTGGTGCGTGCTGCGGGGCGGTGCAGCACCCTGCGTGGTGTCAGTGGGTCAGCCCTACAGTGGGTTCTGTCTTGCAGCTACCGGATATGGGTGGATGCCTGTGCGGAGATGTTTGGCGGACTGGACATTTGTGCAGTGAAGGCGGTCCATGGCAAGGATGGCAAGGATTACATCATTGAGGTTAGTCCCGTGACCATCTCCCAGATACCACACGTCTCCACGTCCAGTGACTGCTGCTTCGTTGCTAACAAGGCTTGCTCATCTTGTGTGGGCCCATCCTGTGGCAGGTGTATTAGAGTCAACAGGCCCTTCGGCCCAACTTTCCATGCTGACCAGCATGCCCCAACTACGCTAGTGCCATTTGCCCCTGTTTGGCCCATATCCACCGTAACCTTTCCTGTCCATGTACCTGTCCAAGTGTCTTTTAAACGTTGTTGTCCCTGCCTCAACTACCTCTGGCAGCGTGATCCATACACCCACCACCGACCGAGTGAAAACGTTACCTCTCAGGTTTCTATTATATCTTTCCCTTCTCACCTTAAACCTATGCCCTCTGGTTTTGATTCCTCTACCCTAGGTAAAGGACTCTGTGTATTCAGCCTATCTATTCCCCTTGTGGTTTTAGACACCTCTATAAGATCACCCCTCAGCCTCCTGCACTCCGAGAAATAGAGTCCCAGCCTGCCCAACCTCTCTCCCTACAGCTCAGGCCCTCGAGTCCTGGCAACATCCTTGTAAATTTTCTCTGTGCTCTTTCCAGCTTAACGACATCCTTCCGATAGCAGGGCGGCCTAAACTGAACACAATACTCCACAGGTGGGCTCACCAACATCCAGAGTACTGAAATTATTTGTATGCTATTCAACCAAGCCAGATCTGACTATACAATGCATACAATCAGGCCAAACTCATGTCCAATGGATAGTGAAGAGAAACCAGGGTGGCAGCACGGTGGCGGAGCGTAGAGTTGCTGCCTCGCAGCGCCAGGGACCCGGTTCGATCCTGATTACGGGTGCTGTCTGTACAGAGTTTTATCCTTCTTCCTGTGACTGCGTGGGTTTTCTCCAGGTGCCCCGGTTTCCGCCCACACTCCAAAGACATACAGGTTTGTAGGTTAATTGGCTTGGTAAATGTAAAAATTGTCCCTAGTGGGTGTAGGATAGTGTTAATGTGCGGGGATCGCTGGTCGGCGCGGACCAGGTGGGCCGAAGGGCCTGTTTCTGCGCTGTATCTCTGAACTCAAAAGATGTACAGGTTTATAGGTGAATTGGCTTTGGTAAGTTGTAAAATTGTCCTGAGTGAGTGTGATTGTCCACTGGTCGCCATGAAAAACGGTGGGCCAAATGGCCTCTTTTTTCCCCACAATATTTCTAAAGTCTACAATCTAAAGCAGAAATACCAGAGTACAGAACATCTCCGCACAGGCATCCACCCATATCCGGTAGCTGCAAGACAGAACCCACCACCCGGGCCTATACTGTCCGGACCTACACTGTCCGGGCCTACACCGACCGGACCCACAGTGTCCGGGCCTACAGCACCCCCTGGACCTACACTGTCCGGACCTACACTGTCCGGTCCCACAGTGTCCGGACCCACAGTGTCCGGGCCTACAGCACCCCCTGGACCTACACTGTCCGGACCCACAGTGTCCAGACCCACACTGTCCGGATCTACAGTGTCCGGATCTACAGTGTCCGGATCCACAGTGTCCGGACCCACACTGTCTGGACCCACACTGTCCGGACCTACACTGTCCGGGCCTACAGCGCCCCCCCGGGCCTAATATGGGACAAGGGCGGTCCCGGAGGGGACAAAAACAATTTAGCCCAAAATACGGGATGTCCCGGCTAATACGGGCCAGTTGGCGAGCCTAGTGGAGATGATGCAGAGACCGAGGTTGTGGACAACTATGCCAGCGTCTCTCTCAGGAAACGATCATTGGCTGCCACCCAGTGGCAGGACGAGCAAACGCACAAACCAAACATCTCAAAATATCTGGGAAGGAACTGCAGATGCTGGTGTAAACCAAAGAGACACAAAAAGCTGGAGTAACTCAGCGGGACAGGCAGCGCCTCTGGAGAGAAGGGAATGGAAAAAGAAGGGTTTCGACCCGAAACGTCACCTATCCATGTTCTCCACAGATGCTGCCTGACCCGCTGAGTTACTCCAGCACTCTGTGAAACGTCACCTATCCATGTTCTCCAGAGATGCTGCCTGACCCGCTGAGTTACTCCAGCACTCTGTGAAACGTCACCTATTCCTTCGCTCCACAGATGCTGTCTGACCCGCTGAGTTACTCCAGCTTTTTGTGTCTATCCTCACAATATATCCATCTCCTCAGATAGATGAAAAGCTGGAGTAACTCAGTGGGACAGGCAGCGTCTCTGGAGAGAAGGAATGGGTGACGTTTCTGGTCGAGATCCTTTTTCAGACGATCTTGGATCCATCTCCTAAGATACCCTACACACACACACAGACTAGGGACAATTTCACATTTATATATTTCCACCAAGCCAATTCACCTGCAAACCTGTACAACTTTGGGAGTGTGGGAGGAAACCGAAGAAAACCCACGGGGAGAACGTACAAATTCCGTACAGATAGCACCCGAGGTCGGGATGGAACCGGGATCTCGAGAGCTGTAAAGCAGCAACTCCACCGCTCCGCCACCCTGCCAACCCAATCTGTTGGTATTTGATGTGAATGTGATGTTCCTTAAATGCTAATCATGTAATTTAGTCAGAAAAATCTCTCCACCGAAACTCAACCCTCCTGTAATGAATCAATCACAACATGTACATAGATTCTTGATTCTTCATTAGACGTTTTTTTAGGAAGGAGATGAGGAGATGAGGTTAGAGGGTGGTGAATCTGTGGGATTCTTTGCCACAGAAGGCCGTGGAGGCCAAGTCAGTGGATATTTTTAAGGCAGAGATAGATAGATTCTTGATTAGTACAGGTGTTAGTGGTTATGGGGAGAAGGCAGGAGAATGGGGTTAGGAGGGAGAGATAGATCAGCCATGATTGAATGGGTGGAGTAGAATTGATGGGCCGAATGGCCTAACTCTACTCCTATTCCTTATGACCGTATTAAACCAAATACAGACAGTACCACAGAGGGCACTTTGAACGGTTCCCTTGGCAAATCCAGAATAAACATTGAGTTGTTTTTTTACTAACAGTCTGCACAAAGATTTAGCTTTGACCCAGTCACATTTCCAATATTGTGCAAGATTATTTACCATCAAAGAGGGAGAATGGGGAGAGATAGATCAGCCATGATCAATGGGCCGAGTGGCCTCATTCTGCTACTGCCGCTTATGAAGAGTGTAGGGCATTTGAGCAGAAATAACATTTCTTCTATAAATGGTCATTTTCTAATTCCCACTCCTGGTATCTGTCAGGAAACTCTTGCTTAAAGGATGTTGTATCCATGATCTTCATCTATGCGGCCTGAGCCATTGAGCTATTCCAGCATTTTGTGTCCCCTTATGGTTGTAAATAAAGCCTTTCATAGTGTGTGGGATTTACTGAGAAACCATTCTCAGAAAGATCAAACAAAAAAATCATTCCCAGAAACCCAATGTGGTGCTAAACTACAAGGATTAGCAGTGGTGTGCATCTATTTACAGATGTGCCAGGATTAAGGGCTGGCTGTGTTCGAGACAATCCTTTTACGGATCACTGGAACATTTTGTGTTCTGCTCCCTTTTGCCATAACCGCCATTCCAACGCAGAGACCAAAAGCTACACAGACCTGACCAGATAGGATGAGGACACTGCAAACTAACATAGGCAGCTTGGACTTTAAATAGAACAGTGACAGATGGAACCCAGCCTTGGCGAGTGTAAGTTGACCCATTCCAAATCCAAGAAAGGCAAATCAGGCTATCTTCTAAATGCCGACAGACTAGGAATTGTGGAAGAGCAAAGAGACCATGTACAAAGATCACTCGGCCAAAGTAATTTCAAAAATTGTAAGACCAGCTTGCAGACATTTGGAACATGGAACAATACCAACACCAAGTGCTGGAGTAACTCAGCAGGTCAGGCAGCATCTCTGGAGAACATGGATAGGTGACGTTTCACAGAGTGCTGGAGTAACTCAGCGGGTCAGGCAGCATCTGTGGAGAACATGGATAGGTGACGTTTCACAGAGTGCTGGAGTAACTCAGCGGGTCATAGAAACATAGAAAATAGGTGCAGGAGTAGGCCATTCGGCCCTTTGAGCCTGCACCGCCATTCAATATGATCATGACTGATCATCCAGCTCAGTAACTGTACCTGCCTTCTCTCCATACCCCCTGATCCCTTTAGCCACAAGGGCCACATCTAACTCCCTCTTAAATATAGCCAATGAACTGGCCTCAACTACCTTCTGTGGCAGAGAATTCCACAGACTCACCACTCTCTGTGTGAAGAAATGTTTTCTCATCTCGGTCCTAAAAGACTTCCCCCTTATCCTTAAGCTGTGACCCCTGGTTCTGGACTTCCCCAACATCGGGAACAATCTTCCCGCATCTAGCCTCTCCAACCCCTTAAGAATTTTATACGTTTCTATAAGACCCCCCCCCCCCCTCAGTCTTCTAAATTCCAGGGTCAGGCAGCATCTGTGGAGAACATGGATAGGTGACGCTTTGTATCTGCAGTTCCTTCTTATACGTACAGACTTTAGTCGTGCGCTGAGTATTCCATGCACTGAAATCTCAGCGTTAGCCAGAGCTGGTAAGAGAACTGAAGGGTCGCGACACAAAGCGTTGCCTGTCCATTCACTCCACAGATGGGCCTGACCCTCGGAGTTACTCCAGCACTGTTTTTTGCCCAGTTTGAACCCTATCAGATAGTTTATTCTCATGATTTGGGAATATAGATCAATTAGAAACATAGAAAAATAGGTGCAGGAGTAGGCTATACGTCCCTTCGAGCCAGCACTGCCATTCAATATGTTCATGGCTGATCATCCACAATCAGTACCCCGTTCCTGCCTTCTCCCCGTATCCCTTGACTCCATTATCCCAAAGAGCTAAATGTGACTCAGTCAGAGAGTTGTGAATCTGTGGAATTCTCTGCCTCAGAAGGCAGTGGAGGCCAATTCTCTGAATGCCTTCAAGAGACAGCTAGATAGAGCTCTTAAGGATAGCGGAGTCAGGGGGTATGGGGAGAAGGCAGGAACGGGGTATTGATTGAGAATGATCAGCCATGATCACATTGAATGGCGGTGCTGGCTCGAAGGGCCGAATGGCCTCCTCCTGCACCTATTGTCTATTGACTATTGACTCTCTCTTGAGTTTGAGTGACATGGACCATTTCCAGAGTTTGCAGACTTAAAGTCATATAAAAAATACCTTATGAGAAGGAATGTGATTGAAAGTGTTGAGAACATTTGGCTGATTGTAAGCCTCTTGATGTTAAATGGGTCATAGTGTGATGTTCCATGCACTGTGGTTACTGAGCTGACCGCATGCTCTCTGCTGCCCTCTGCTGCAGGTCATGGACAGCGCCATGCCTCTGATCGGGGAATACATCGAGGAGGACCGACAACTTATCGCGGAGCTTGTCATTGGGAAAATGAACCAGGTCCTCTCTGAAAACGCTGAAGTATCTCAGCAACAAGCCGGGATGACACTCAACAAGGTTAGGCGTGTGAAGCTTTGTCAGGGAGTTGTGAATGTTTGGAATTTTCAATTTTGTCACCACAGAGAGTTGTGAACGTTTGGAATTTTCATTTTCATGGGGCGATGGATACTAAGTCATTACGTATATTCATAAGTTCCTAAGATCTCGGAGCAGAATTAGGCCATTCGGCCCATCGAGTCCTCTCCACCATTCTATCATTGCTGATCTATCTTTCCCTCTCAACCTCATTCTCCTGCCTTCTCCCCATAACCCCTGACACCCACACTAATCAAGAATCTGTCAATCTCCGCCTTAAATATACCCACTGACTTGGCCTCCACAGCCGTCTGTGGCAATGAATTCCACACATTCACCACTCTCTGACTAGAGAAATTCCTCCTCATCTTTCTAAAAGTACATCCTTTAATTCTGAGGCTGTGCCATCTGGTCCAAGACTCTCCCACTAGTGGAAACATCCTCTCCACATCCACTCTATCCAGGCCTTTCACTCTTTGGTTAGTTTCAATGAGGTCCCCCCTCATTCTTCTAAACTCCAGCGAGTACAGGCCCAGTGCCGACAAATGCTCATCATATGTTAACCCAGTCATTCCTGGGATCATTCTTGTAAACCTGTTCTGGACCCTCTCCAGAGCCAGCACATCCTTCCTCAGATATGGGGCCCAGAATAGCTCACAATATTCCAAATGCGGTCTGACCAGCGCCTTATAGAGCCTCAGCATTACATCCCTGTTTTTATATTCTAGTCCTCTCAAAATAAATGCTAGCATTGCGTTTGCCTTCTTTACTACCGATTCCACTTGCAGATTAACATTTTGGGAATCCTGCACCAGCACTCCTAAGTCCCTTTGCACCTCCGATTTCTGAATTCTCTCCCCATTTAGAAAATAGTCTACACCTTTATTCCTACTACCAAAATGCATGAGTCCACACTTTGCCACACTGTATTCCAGCTGCCACTTTAAAAGATCATAAGATCATAGATCTGAAGTGATAGGAGCAGAATTAGGCCATTCGGCCCATCAAGTCTACTCCGCCATTCAATCATGGCTGATCTATCTCTCCCTCCCAACCCCATTCTCCTGCCTTCTCCCCACAACCCCTGACACCCGTACTAATCAAGAATCTATCAATCTCTGCCTTAAAAATATCCACTGACTTGGCCTCCACAGCCTTCTGTGGCAACTTCTCTGCCCACTCTTCCAACCTTGTGAATTGTGAATGTTTGTATTTTTCAGTTCCATACAGCTGTGGACACTAAGTCATTGGGTATATTCTCGAAGGTGAGGTTGATATGTTTTTACATGATTTGGGAATGCAGGGTTATTGGGGTGATGCAGTGGAGGCCAGGATCATTTCATCCAATGTCTTGTGCAGTGGCACAGTGTACGATCAAGCGAAATACTCTACTCTCATTTTTCATACTCCTGTTTTCACTTTAATTTCTCAAATCCTCCACAGGTCCAGCCTCCATCATCAAAAACCCCCACTCAAACAGGGACGAATGCCCAGTGGGGCCAGACAACCCAAGCTCGTCCTGTACCTCAAGGTGGGTAGTACCAGCGGCAATAATTAAACGTAGGAAGAATCTACAGAAGGTAGACACAAAATGCTGGAGTAACTCAGCGGGTCAGGCAGCATCTCTGGAGAGAAGGAATGGGTGACGTTTCGGGTCGAGACCCTTCTTCAGACTGATGTCAGCGGAGGGGGTGGGACAAAGATAGAATGTAGTTGGAGACAGGATGACTAGTGGGAGAACTGGGAAGGGGGAGAGGATAGAGAGGGGAAGCAGGGACTATCTGAAGATAGAGAAGTCAATGTTCATACCGCTGGGGTGTAAACTACCCAAGCAAAATATGAGGTGCTGTTCCTCCAATTTGCGCTGGGCCTCGTTCTGACAATGTTCTTCTACACAGAATTGTTGAACAAATGGTCTATGTATATACTTTTCAAACAGGAGATGCAAAACGAGTGAAGGGACCATTAAAACCCATGCAGTTTACATCAAGCTGCCAACAAGTTTAAAAAAATGATCATTTACTGATGGTTTGTAGAAAACTGCATCCTCTCCGTCGTTTGAGCTACATTAGTCCCTAAGGTCTAGGAGCAGAATTAGGCAATTAGGCCATTCGGCCCATCAAGTCTACTCCTCCATGCCATCATGGCTGACCTATCTTTCCCTCTCAACCCCATTCTCCTGCCTTCTCCCCATAACCCCTGACACCCGCACTAATCAAGAATTTGTCAATCTCCTCCATAATTGGGTTTTAGGTATACATCTAAAGGGCAGGCAGTGGGGAATAGTTTATATTGGGTGCCGGAGTGCCTGTTCCTGTGCTGTACTTTATATCTTTACGATCCACGTTCACCTGTTGCTGATCCAATTGTGCTTCTCATTGTGTCTGGCTTTGTTGCATTAATATCATTAATTCAGCAAAGAAAAGAGATGAGAAAGTTCCTCCAGCTGGCTGCTCTGAAGATCCCAGTACTTGACCCTGGCGAGGCAGATACATGGGGCATGAACCAGCCTCTAAACTGAATCCGGCCCACTGAGTCCATGCTGACCACTGATTATAATCCCTTTCACACTAGTTCTATGTTATTACCACTTTTGCATCCACTGTTTACATGCTTGGGGTCATTTACAGAGGGTTAATTAACTAACCTACAGACCACACATTGGCAGAGTGGCACAGCAGTAACCAGAAAAAGCGCCTCATTGGAGACCCTGGGACTATCTTCGACCGGACTTTACTGGCTTTACCTTGCACTGAACGTTATTCCCTTATCATGTATCTGTACATTGTGGATGGCTGGATTGTAATCACGTATTGTCTTTCCGCTGACTGGATAGCACGCAACAAAAGCTTTTCATTGTACGTCGGTACACGCGACAATGAACTAAACCAAACTGAGAAAGTATGAGATAGGAATCACATTCCTAAATGGCAAAACTTTTTTTGCGTCTCCTGTTTGAAAAGTATATACATAGACCATTTTGTTCAACAGTTCTGTGTCGAAGAAGACTTAATTAGAATAAGGGGTAGGCCATTTAGGACTGAGATGAGGAAAAACTTTTTCACCCAGAGAGTTGTGAATCTGTGGAATTCTCTGCCACAGAAGGCAGTGGAGGCCAATTCACTGGATGTTTTCAAGAGAGTTAGATTTAGCTCTTAGGGCTAACGGAATCAAGGGATATGGGGAGAAAGCAGGAATGGGGTACTCAGTGTAATCAGTGTTTTGGGGGAACAGTATGTGTGATGATACCATTAAAATGCAGAATATATCGCATCTATCAATTCACAAAATTTTGTTATTTTTCTTTTTTAATGTTTCTGCAAGTTTCTGCCTACTAAAATGGCGCCGTGACGTACTACGTTTTTAGGATCGAGTGGTCTATCTCGCTCCTCTAGTATCTATGTCTCTAAGTTTCTATGTCTCCATGTTTCTATGTCTCCATGTTTCTATGTCTCCATGTTTCTATGTCTCCATGTTTCTATGTCTCCATGTTTCTATGTCTCCATGTTTCTATGTCTCCATGTTTCTGTCTCAATGTTTCTGTCTCAATGTTTCTATGTCTCCATGTTTCTATGTCTCCATGTTTCTATGTCTCCATGTTTCTATGTCTCCATGTTTCTATGTCTCCATGTTTCTATGTCTCCATGTTTCTATGTCTCAATGTTTCTATGTCTCCATGTTTCTATGTCTCCATGTTTCTATGTCTCCATGTTTCTATGTCTCAATGTTTCTATGTCTCCATGTTTCTATGTCTCCATGTTTCTGTCTCAATGTTTCTGTCTCAATGTTTCTATGTCTCCATGTTTCTATGTCTCCATGTTTCTATGTCTCCATGTTTCTATGTCTCCATGTTTCTATGTCTCTCTGTCTCCATGTTTCTATGTCTCTAAGTTTCTCTGTCTCCATGTTTCTGTCTCAATATTTCTATGTGTCTCCATGTTTCTGTCTCAATGTTTCTATGTGTCTCCATGTTTCTGTCTCAATGTTTCTATGACTCTATGTGTCTCCATGTTTCCGTCTCAATGTTTCTATGTCTCCATGTTTCTGTCTCAATGTTTCAATGTCTCTATGTGTCTCCATGTTTCTGTCTCCATGTTTCTGTCTCCATGTTTCTGTCTCCATGTTTCTATGTCTCCATGTTTGGGTCTCTGTGTCTCGATGTCTCCATGTTTGGGTCTCTGTGTCTCGATGTCTCCATGTTTGGGTCTCTGTGTCTCGATGTCTCCATGTTTGGGTCTCTGTGTCTCGATGTCTCCATGTTTGGGTCTCTGTGTCTCGATGTCTCCATGTTTTGGTCTCTGTGTCTCGATGTCTCCATGTTTTGGTCTCTGTGTCTCGATGTCTCCATGTTTGGGTCTCTGTGTCTCGATGTCTCCATGTTTGGGTCTGTGTGTCTCGATGTCTCCATGTTTGGGTCTCTGTGTCTCGATGTCTCCATGCTCCATCTTGTGTCTCCAATGCAGGAAGCTCTCGGCAGCATCAGAGTCCACAGATGCAGCGATCCAACACGGCGCCCCAGAGGAGGTGCTCACCACCAGGGCAGCAGGGCCAGGCTCCTCACACCGGCCCCGGGCAGCAGGACAAGTCGCCAGGCTCGGGCTCCGCATCTCCCAAGCAGATCAAGTCAGCCGGCGCATCTCCCAACCAGGCACCCAAGCCAGGAGCCTTCTCTGGCCTGCTGGGCAAGCTGCCCAACCAGCCCGGGGCAGGGGGAGTAACACCACAGCCACACAGCACACCATCCCAGCCCCAGCTCAAGTAAGTCGCGGGTCAGGCTCTTGGAACTGTTGGTTTCAACTTTAATCTGTCTTGCTGCACTGAATGTCAAGATGATGCGTATAAATAAAAGCCCATTAACGCAACCCATGCTGATAAACATTTACCAAGTTACTTATCCATGGGTGATATTTCACCTGGGCAGCTTGCAGCCCAGCGGTATGAACATTGACTTCTCCAACTTTAGATAGTTCCTCTGTCCCTCTCTTCCCCTCCTCCTTCCCAGTTCTCCCTCTATCTTCCTGTCTCCACCTATATCCTTCCTTTGTCCCGCCCCCCTGACATCAGTCTGAAGAAGGGTCTCGACCCGAAACGTCGCCCATTCCTTCTCTCCTGAGATGCTGCCTGACCTGCTGAGTTACTCCAGCATTTTGTGAATAAATATCTTTGATTTGTACCAGCATCTGCAGTTATTTTCTTACACTATCCATGGGTGATAGTGATTAAGGGTTTTGACATTATTGTATTGTGATAACGTGTGGATAAGATTGCACAAAGGTGAGGAAGAGGTAGGATATTGTGTAGGGAGGAACTGCAGATGCTGGTTTACACTGAAGATAGGCGCAAAATGCTGGAGTAACTCAGCGGGACAGGCAGCATCTCTGGAGAGAAGGAATGGGTGAAGTTTCGGGTCGAGTCTGAAGAAGGGTCTCGACCCAAAACGTCACCCATTCCTTCTCTCCAGAGATGCTGCCTGTCCCGCTGAGTTACTCCATCATTTTGCGCCTATCTTCAATTTAAACCAGCATCTGCAGTTCCTTCCCACACACTCTGAACCTTGCTCCTCAGCTGTGGAAACTCCAACGTCCAGAACAGGTACAGGGGGAGGAAAGGTTTAGTTACTTAGTTGAGTTATTGTCACGTGTCCCAAGGTACAGTGAAAAGCTTTTTTGCAATGCTGACCAGTCAGCGGAAAGGCAATCGAGTTTTGAGGGATATGTGTCAATTGTGGGTAAATGGGATGGGCAGGGACAGGTTGGCCCCAAAGGCTCTGTATCTATGCTGCATGGCTCTGCTTTAAGGTGAGAGGGGCAGAACAGAAGGTGCTGGATGCCTGGGATGGCGGTGGAGGCAGATACGGTAGTGGCGTTTAAGAGACGTTTAGATAGGCACGTGGGCAAGCAAGGAATGGAGGGATGTGGGTGTTCCGAGCCGATAGCACCTCAAACTCGATAATTAAAGCTCTTTAACTTGGCATGGTGATGGATGGGTCCCATTCTCGTTGATTGTCAGAATTATCCAGACTTTGCTGGTCATGTTGGTATGGCAAGGGTGGCACGGTGGCACAGCGGTAGAGTTGCAGCCCGGGTTCAATCCTCACAGCGGGTGCCGTCTGTACAGTGTTCCTAGCTTCTCCCCGTGACATGCGCAGGCTTTCTCCGGGTGCTCCGGTTTCCTCCCACATTCCAAAGATGTACAGGTTTGCAGGTTAATTGGCTTGGTATCATTGTAAATTGTCCCTAATGTGTGCAGGATAGTGTTCGTGTGCGGGGATCACTGGTCGGAACGGTCTCGGTGGACCGAAGGACTTGTTTCAGCTCTGTATCTCTAAACTAAAGGGAAGTGTCCAGGAGCTTAGTGGCAGAGGAGAGAAGGAAGAAGTTCCACCACAGATCTTCAGTGGCCCACCCCACCCCACCCCACCAAGTTTTTGCTTGGTTTCTCATGCTGGAGCTTTTTCACGTCAGCAATAGAGGTTGTACACTGCGTACATGGACACCGTACAGACTGGCATTACTGTAAAAAGCCGAGAAAAAGAGGCACGTTGAAGTCAAAGAGCAATGTCGTTATTGTGCGGGATGGAGTTAAACAATAGACCTGTAGGAAGGAACTGCAGATGCTGGTTTACACCAAAGATAGACACAAAAAGCTGGAGTAACTCAGCGGGACAGGCAGCGTCTCTGGAGAGAAGGAATGGGTGACGTTTCGGATCAAGACAGAAGAAAGCTGAGTTACTCAAGGTTTTTGTGTCTGTAAACAGTAAACCTGCTTTGTTCCCACCAACAACACAGTATGCCAATTAGTGAAGTTGTGGCTGCAGAGAAATCTCTGTGGAAATAACAAAGCGCAATGTAGAATGTTTGTACCTGGTACAAAATCATTAGCCAGCAAATCTTATCCGATCTATTAAACCCTTCCTCCTAATTCTGATTAAGTTCTTTCTGTGTACAAAAGTCTGCAGCTGAGTGGAGATTTATAAAACATATTCAAAGTCATGTATAGGAAAGCTTTAGAGGAATGTGGACCAAACGCGGGCAAATGGGACTAGCGTCGATGGGGCATCTTGGTCGGCACGGACGAGTTGGGCCGAAGGGCCTGTTTCCGTGCTGAATTAGCCGATGAAGTAGGAGACTTTACCATTTTTGCCAATAGGGCACTATTTAACTATCAGATCAGTTTTAGCATAACAAGTTATAGGAGTTGAAGTTCACAAGTTATAGTAGAATTAGGCCATTCGGCCCATCGAGTCCATTCCGCCATTCAATCATGGCTGATCTCTGCCTCATAATCCCATTTTCCTGCCTTCTCCCCATAACCCTTGACACCCATTCTAATCAAGAATTTGTCTGTCTCTGCCTTAAATATATCCACTGACTTGGCCTCCACAGCCCTCCACAGATTAACCAGCCTCTGACGAAATAAGTTCCTCCTCACCTCCTTTCTAAAAGACCGCCCTTCAACTAGATGTAAGTTTCTTTTGCGTGCATTCTCAGACACAATGCCCACTGATATATCTGCATTGCCCACAAAGGTGTATTGGGTGACAAGCTGGGACCCTTTCAGAGTCATAGTATCATCGAGCCATTCAGTACAGAAACAGGCCCTTCAGCCCAACCTGCCCATGTCAATCAGGGTACCCCATCATCTACACTAGTCCCATCTGCCCGCGTTTGGTCCATATCCCTTTCATATCCATGTATCTGCAAAGTCTTTTAAATGTTGTTATAGTCCTTGCCTCAACTACCTCCTCTGGCAGCTCATTCCATACACCCACCTCCCTCTGAGGGTTCTCTATGAACCCCCCTCCCCCCACACTCCAGGTCCCCGTTTCTTCTCAGCAGCTCCCCAGGCCACTTTCCCCTTTGTTCTCAGTGCCCCCCCCCCCCCACGCCGGGCCCCCCTTAGTTCTCGGCGGCACCCCACGCCGGCTCCATCTTTGTTCTCGGTGCCCCCCCCCCCCCCCACGCTGGGCCTCCCCTTAGTTCTCTGCGGCGCCCCACGCCGACTCCATCTTTGTTCTCTGTGCCCCCCCCACGCCAGGTTCCCCTTAGTTCTCGGCGTGCCCCACGCCGGCTCCATCTTTGTTCTCGGTGCCCTCCCCCCTCACACCTCGTCCCCGGATGTTCTCGGCGGCGTAGCCCATGCCGGCTCCATCTTTATTCTCGGTGCCCCCCCCCCCCCCCCCCCTCACACCGCGTCCCCTGTTGTTCTCAGCGGCCTAGCCTGACCCTGTCCTCTCTGTAACGTGCAGGAGTCTCACATTCACGTAATACAACTGTGCGGCCGGTCTCGGGGCTAATGGAAGCCTGTACCTTTTTCATTTTCCTTGCAGCAAATCACAATCTTTGACGAACAGCTTCAGCGTTTGCGAGCCCCCCCAGCACGCTGCCTCCAACGAAGACGAGGCCAAAGCAGAGACGATTCGAAACCTGAGGAAATCCTTTGCCAGTCTCTTCTCCGATTAACTCTTTTGCCACGGCGTTTCGATTTCTCAGTCGGCGGACGGGATGCGGCCGACTGCCAAACTGCGGCGCGGGTTTAATGGGAATTTGGAGGTGGGGGGCGACGGGAGGAGTGGGAATGCCATGGGCCTTGCACGGATCCATCACAAGGCGGTGTGTGTGGTGAGGGCTAGTTTCCCAGCTGGGTAAGGGGCAGAGATCCTGGCAGGTGAGGTGCGTGCAGGTGTAACTGTGTGTGGTGTGAAATAATGTGCACTTTATCTCCCACTGCGGATGTTGAATGTCAAACGGAATGCTGTTATCAACCAGAGAATCACTATTTATTTGGATTTTTAAAAAAAATTGTTTAGTTTATCGACACATGTACGGTGAAAAGCTTTTGTTGAATGCAGAATGTATACAAGAAAGCATAAATGTGTACAAGACTGCCTGATAATGAGTCCCTTTGGGATAGTGGCCACCCGTCCACTTAAATCACTGCCTTCCTCTCAAACATTTTAATTCCACGCTGAATTTTGAAATCCCTTCTTGAAGCAAGAATCTTATTTCTCTCCAGAATTAGGTCCTATTCAAATTCCAGATCATTTATTTCACTGCTCACATTGCTTGGTAACTTTGCTGCGTGTACAATAGATTTAAAGTGGTAATCGGTCACCAAGACTAGTTTATAGAGTCTCCAAGAGAGATACAGCAATGGAAACAGGCCCTTTGGCCCATCGAGTCCATACCGGTCCACAACACCCATTTACACCAATCCTACATTAATCCCCTTTTTTTTAGAATTCTCTCTGCATTGTGATAGACACATACACTTTTTGGAATATACCTGAGTGCATTAATGAATGAATAAAGTTAGCTTTCTCATTAACCTGAAATAATTGCTGACAATTGGCTAACATATGGGTATCAGAGGTTATGAGGAGAAAACTTAGAGGGGCTTGGGGGGGGTGGGGGGAGAGATAGATCAGCCATTATTGAATGGCAGAGTAGACTTGATGGGCCGAATGGCCTAATTCTGCTCTTATCACTTATGATCTTATGACTAGTTTGCAGAAGAATAGGCATCGAGATTCACGTGTCACCTAAATAGTCGTACAGCACAGGAACAAGCCCAATGTCCATGTCTAAGATGCCCCATCTACACTAGTCCTATTTGCCCACATTTGGCCCATATCCCTCTAAACCTTTCCTTTCCATGTAGCTGTCCAAGTGTCTTTTAAATGTTGTTGCAGTACCTGCTTCAACTACCTCCTCTGGAAGCTCGTCCCATATACCCACCTCCCTCTGTGTGAAAAAGTTACTCCTCAGGTTCCTATGAAATCTTTTCCCTCTCACCCGTAACCTACGTCCTCTGGTTCTTGATTTCCTCTACCTTAGGTAAAGGACTCTGTGCATTCACCCCATCTATTCCCCTCATGGTTTTATACACCACT
Source organism: Rhinoraja longicauda (assembly GCF_053455715.1). NCBI lineage: Eukaryota > Metazoa > Chordata > Chondrichthyes > Rajiformes > Arhynchobatidae > Rhinoraja > Rhinoraja longicauda. Next base: position 3,303,744 of record NC_135972.1, on the reverse strand, counting down.
ACACGATCACCCCTCAACCTCCTGCACTCTGAGGAATAAAGTCCTTGCCTGCCCAACCTCTCCCGATAGCTCAGGCATTGAGTCCTGGCAACATCTTCATAATTCTTCTCTGCACTCTTTCCAGGATGTAAACATGATCTTCGACTGATGCGATAATTAGAACAACATTTTTTACAGGCAACGTGACAATGACAGAGAAACCAGTCTCAGTCATCCCACTACACATCACAAGGGGGTTTACAGTAACTGGAATGCTAGGCTGCACTAATCAAGAAATAAACAGGTGATCTTTGACACAAGTAAAATGGATTTTACAATATCTAAACTACCAAATGTAAAAATCCAAATTTTTAACTTTAAAAACAAAATCAGGAAAATTATTTGCACTAAAATTTCTCATTTTGCTTTCTCAAACTGTGTGAAGCTTGCTACAGAAAGACACAAAGTGCTGGAGTAACTCAGCGGGTCAGGCAGCATCTCTGGAGAACATGGATAGGTGACGTTTCACAGAGTGCTGGAGTAACTCAGCGGGTTAGGCAGCATCTCTGGAGAGCATGGATAGGTGACGTTTCACAGTGCTGGAGTAACTCAGCGGGTCAGGCAGCATCTCTGGAGAGCATGGATAGGTAATGTTTCAGGTCGGAACCCTTCTTCAGATTGATTTCGGGTCCCGAACTAAAACGTTAACTATCCATGTTCTTCGGATATGCTGCCCGACCCGCTGAGTTACTCTGGCACTTTGTGCCTCTCTTTGGTAAACTAGCATCTACAGTTCTTTGTTATTATAAAGCTTGCTACATCATTTTACATTCATATTCTTAAAATAATAACGATTAGATGGTTCATTTTGTAAATCCAGCATGTGTAATCATGATGGGAATTGTGGAGAGCAACAGCAAAAGCAAAGTGGAGCGGCAAAATGTGTAGGAAAAAACTGCAGATGCTGGTTAAAATCGAAGGGAGACACAAAATGCTGGCGTGACTCAGCGGGTCAGGCAGCATCTCTGGAGACAGTTCAGTTCAAGGCAAAATCCAAGTTATCAGGTGGGTGTCTGCAGTGACTTCAAGTAAATAGGATTCTCTAACTATTTGTCATTTCTAATTGTAGCATGTCTTAACAGATCCTTGTCACAATGTCGGGCTGCCAGAGGATCGAAAATGTTTACGTTCTACTATTTTGCAAAAGGGCATATTCCTTTCTAAAGCCCATCAATAGAAAACCAAGTGGTTCAGTAAGCCATACCTGCATGATTGTCTTACAGCTGTTGTTTTAGCGATGCATTGCTTATATTAAGTTGTTTTGTTCCCCACCATTCTTCGCCAGAAAACATATTTATCTGACTTTATTTCCTCAAAGTTAAATGATAGTTCCCCACGTGGTGGCCTAAACAGATGGTCTTACAATCATAGTAAATAAGTACAGGAGTAGGCCATTCGGCCCTCCGAGCCAGAACCGCCATTCACTGTGATCATGGCTGAACATCCACAATCAGAACCTCCTATATCTAACTCTCTCTTGAAAACATCCAGTGAATTGGCCTCCACTGCCTTCTGTGGCAGAGAATTCCACAGATTCACAACTCTCTGGGTGAAAAAGGTTTTTCCACATCTCAGTCCTAAATGGCCAGCCAGCCTTTGCAGGCTGTTCAGTCGAGAGCCAATGTTTGGGTTCGAATCTCACAAACTTTCCAAAATGCACGACCCAATAGTTCATCCCCACAGGGAGGTGGATACAGAATGCCGGAGTAACTCAGCGGGACAGGCAGCATCTCTGGATAGAAGGAATGGGAGACGTTTCGGGTCGAGACCCTTCTTCAGACTGAGAGTCAGGGGATTGGTTTCTATGAAATGTCGTAGGTTGAGGGGAGATCTGATAGAAATATATAAAATGGTCAGAGCATAGATAGGGTAGACAGTCAGAAACGAGAGATCAGTTTGGTTCAGCTTAGAGATACAGCGCAGAAACAGGCCCTTCGGCCCACCGAGTCCGTACTGACCAGCGATCCCCCGCACATTAACACTATCCTACAGACACTAGGGACTATTTACAATTATACCAAGTATATAAACGCAAGCCAATTAACCTACAAACCCGTACGTCTTTGGAGTGTGGGAGGAAACCAAAGTTCTCAGAGAAAGCCCACGCAGGTCACGGGGAGAACATACAATCTCTGTACAGGCAGCGCCCGTAGTCGGGATTGAACCCGGGTCTCCGGCGCTGCAAACGCTGTAAGGCAGCAACTCTACCGCTGCGCCACCGTGCCGCCCAGAGAAACCAGTCTCAGTCAGATGTTGAAAGGTGAGGTGTGAAGACTGACGGAGGAAGTGGAGCTTTGTGGAGACACATCCCCCACTTGCCCGGGACTCAGTTCTGGAATACTGCAGGAGCAAAACCACATGGAAGGTGGAGGACAAAACAAAACGATTGTGGTTTTCTTTAGTTTACCAGTATTAGGATATTGAAAATGGGAAAATTAAAATCGCTGTTTTCAACAGTCAAGAATTATTCGGTTGGGGAATTAACATAATTTCCTCTCCAAATCGGTTTGTGAAGAAAAAAACTACAAAGATGTATAAGGGATCATAGCCTCAGAGTTAAAGGGCGCTCTTTTAGAAAGGAGGTGAGGAGGAACTTCTTTAGTCAGAGGGTAGTTCATCTGTGGAACTCATTGCCACACTGCGGAGGCCAAGTCAGTGGATATTGTTAAGGCAGAGATAGATACTTATTAGAATGGGTGTCAAGGGTTATGGGGAGAAGGCAGGAAAATGGGATTAGGAAGCAGAGATTAGCCATGATTGAATGGCGGGGTAGACTCAACGGGCCAAATGGCCTAATTCTACTCCTGTAACTTGTGACTCCCAATAACAAGACTAGTTATTCTTCTTCAGTCTGAAGAAGGGTCTCAACCCGAAACGTCACCCATTCCTTCTCTCCAGAGATGTGGCCTGTCCTGCTGAGTTACTCCAGCATTTTTGTGTCCACCTTAGATTTATTAATTATTGGGATCGATCCATGCACTTTACAGCAAGTACTGGCACAAGAATTCTCTTCCACCACGTGCTCCAGTACACAAGACTCATCAGGATATTGAAGCATTAATTACCCTGCATCAGTCCATTGTGGATTTCAGATTTACTTCTTTATGGTTTTATGTCTATATATCATATTCTTTTCAAATTTCCACAGATTGTTCAGTGATGAAGCTGTAATTTATTCTTGTGACGAAGAAGAATGTTGTCGGTGACCTCTGTGTTGTCGTAGTGTACTAACTAACTAACTAACTAACGTAAGCGTGACGCTGGTTTCTTTTAGAAATAAAGTTGATCTTTTGTGCTCCGTGTGGCTATATTCTTAGATGTGTGTTTCTTTTCTGAAATCAACCTTGCTTCTTAGCTGCACTTCCATGTGCATGTTCCCAAAGTAAAGACCTTCCCCATTGTCAAGCACAAACTGGAGGAACAACACCTCATATTCCACTTGGGTAGCTCACAACGCAACTGCCAACAGCAAATTCTCCAGTGTTAAGTAACACATGCCCCCCTCCGTCTCTCTCTCTCTTTGCTGTGTCCCCTCACCTCTCAATAACCCACCCTCCCCACCCCACCTATCTCTCTCCCTCTGGCTTTTCATTTCACTCCTCTTCTTTCCTTAAACGACTCACTTTGGTCTCCTTTGCATCTCTAGCCTTACTCCACCCATCTGCCCATCAATCCCCCTTCGCCTGTATCCACCCATCACTCGTCAGGCTTTGTCCAGCCTCCACCTCTCGTTTCTACCTTTCTCTCCCCTACTTCAATCAGTCTGAAGGCTCCCGACCTGAAACGTCGCCTTTCCGTTCCTTCCACAGATGCTGCCTGACCCACTGAGTTACTCCAGCACTTTGTGTTTTACCCAAAGTACCTACTTTAGTAGTATAAGTTTGCTTGCAATCACAGAGGGACTGCCGTGTCTGCATTTGTCTTCATCCATCATTTCCTACCTGCCAGACACAAAAAGCTGGAGTAACTCAGCGGGACAGGCAGCATCTCTAGAGAAGGAGTGGGTGACGTGTCGGGTCGAGACCCTTCTTCAGACGAAGATTTGCAGTTGATTGATTGTAAGATACAGCTTGGATACAAGGCCCTTCGGCCCACCCTGCCCATGCCGACCAAATCTAATGTTCTACGTTATCCCACTTTCTCATCCACTCCCTGCGCATTAGGGGGAATGTACAGAGGCCGATTAGCCTACAATCCCGTACTTCTTTGGGATGTGCGAGTAAACTGGAGCAAACCCACACGGGGGGGTCGTGCAAACTCCGCACAAGCAGCACCTGAGGTCAGGATCGAATCCGGTTCTCTGGCGCTGTGAGGCAGCAGCTCTACCAGCTGCGCCACTGTGCTGTTCTCTCTGACCAGGTGGCAACTTAACACCAAGAAACACGCACTACACGAGGCTCGTGAGAAGTTCAACTGTTACTTACTTTCATTCCTAGAAAGTTCTGACTGAGTGACTTGGTTGGGGGTTCTTAAGTTAAACCACGCATGAACTAATGGTCCAAAAAGTCTTTTTCATCAGGTTAAAAGAAGTCTGTAATGTAAAAGCACTTTTAGCTTGAACTTAAAGTGAAAGCTTTAAGATGCAATAATGAATATTCTTAGCTTAGAGAGGTCCATGTGTACTCCCACTGATCTGACGCCTGTGAGCCTGGGTACAGGTGCACCCGAGGGTGACAGGATGGGTGGCCCCAGGCCACTGGCCTTCTGAACAAAGCGAGCGCAGAATGCACGGAGCTTATCCGGGAGAGCCGCATTAGTCTCGTTTTGTAGTTTAGAGATACAGTGCGGAAACAGGCCCTTCGGCACAATCCCATGCAGGTCACGAGGAGAACGTACAAACTCCGTAGACAGCACCCGTAGTCGGGATGGAACCCGGGTCTTCGGCGCTGCATTGGCTGTAAGGCAGCAACTCTACCGCTGCGCCACCGTGACCGCCCATTGCTGCCAGCAATTCTGCCTGACTTTGGTTTGTAGCCCGTTACAGCATGCAAGCCTTGACACAATCAACGGGCATCTGGGTGGTTAGACTGAGGCTCCAGCTTGGTCTGGAATTGTCTCCTGGCACCCCTGATGCTTTGCGAAGATTGTGCCACGATTTCTTGTACCCCATCTGTGTACTTCACCCCATCTGTACACCTCAGACACAGTCTACAGTAGACCATCACACCAACCAACCTCCCTTCCATTGACTCCATCTATACCTCACGCTGCCTCGGCAAGGCCAGCAGCATAAACAAGGATCTGTCGCACCCCGGCCATTCCCTCTTCTCCTCTCTCCCATCAGGCAAAAAGTACAAAAGTATGAAAACGCACACCTCCAGATTCAGGTAGTGTAATCGTAGAGCACTGAATCGTAGATCTGAAGAAGGGTCTCGACCCGAAACGTCACCCATTCCTTCTCTCCTAAGATGCTGCCTGACCTGCTGAGTTACTCCAGCATTTTGTGAAATAAATACCTCCAGATTCAGGGACAGTTTCTTCCCAGCTGTCATCAGGCAACTGAATCATCCTGCCACAACCAGAGAGCAGTGCTGAACTACTATCTACCTCATTGGAGACCCTCGGACTATCCTTGATTGGACTTTGTTGGCTTTACCTTGCATTAAACATTATTGCTTTATCGTGTATCTATATACTGTAAATGGCTCGATTGCAATCATGTGTTGTCTTTCCGCTGACTGGAGAGCACGCAACAAAAGCGTTTCACTGTACCTCGGTACACGTGACAATAAACTAAACTGACTTTAGATCTTACAGTTTATGGTTGGGCAACACTCAGATATCCACACCGTACATTAAGGTCTCTACCTCGACCAACATTGAAAAATTGCCCGTGATGCACACACACACATACCAAACCAGCTTTAAAGTAGCAGTAAAAAACTTTATCACTCGGGTCTGGTGTGCTTATGTGCATCTCAGATCATTTTTGCAACACGTTGGACACCTTATTGATTTTTAATGTTTAAGCGAATTCTCACACTGAAGTGTAAAAGTAAAAACACTGCATTAGGATTAAGTTTCTTTCAACATACTGTTAAAAATCAAGTTCATGCCTTTGATTTCCTGAAAACAACAGAGGACAGAGTGCACAGTAATCCAATTGTCTATAATCCAAAATAAATAGTATCCACATTGGATAAAGCTCACAAGCTCTCCTTACAATGATCAATTATTGCCGCTGCATGTATGGTGTTTTGACCAAATAATTTAAAAGCAACTTAAGTTTTCCAGAAAGAATCATGCCATAAACATGTACCTCGATTAATTCCCATGGACTTTGGAGTACATTGTAGTCACTTTAATAAGCATCTTTTTTCTTGCATGTAGAATACAGAGGTTGTATGTTTGTAGTTTCTCTAAGCATAAGACAGGTATTACTTCTACTTATATTTAAAGACACAAAGTGCTGGAGTAACTCAGCGGGTTCTCTTGAAAACACGGATAAGTCACGTTTCGGGTCAGGACCCTTCTTCAGACAAAATATATTACTTATATTGTCTGAAGAAAGGGTCTCGATCCGAGACGTCATCCATTTCTTCTCTCCAGAGATGCTGCCTGTCCCGCTGAGTTACTCCAGCATTTCGTGTCTACCTTACATTGTTATTTTGCAGAGGACTAATTCTTCAGCAGCAGTTTTCATCGTTTTGCATATTCCAAATTAACCCATTTTGTTTCAGGTTACAACCTGCTCAGACCCTTGCCCACGCAAATTATCCAGAAAAAATTGCCAACATAGAAAAATTGCTGCAATATTCCAAATTGTACACGTTATTCTCCTTCTCCCGAAATAAAATGTACAAATATTCAAAACCGCAGGACAACTAAGCATTTAGATTTCTTTTTCATATTTTCTGTAGTCCTTATTTCACCCATCACGCTTGGATTGGCAAATGAATTTACACCTTACGCTAGTTCAGCAACCCGTCTCAAGTTCAGTCACAATCATTTACAATCCTTTCATTTAACAAAAGAAGACAGACAAAAGCTAAAGGTGCAGAAACTAACCATCCTTTAAGAACGCATAAGAAAAGTCCAAAAGCTTCCAGGAAGTGTCCTTAAATGATCCCACGCCTTATGTTAGCCGATCTGCCTCCAGAGGGTCTTCCTGGAAACCGGATGGCATGAAATCCAGGCACGGCAGGCAACTGACCTGGCATGGAGTCTGGCGGGTCGAAGTGCGGTCTGAAAGGTGGCAGCGTTCCTGGCATTGGTCCCGATCCAGGTAAAAAGCGGTTGATCGGGTCCCCTCTGTACGGCAGCTGAGGATGCTCGTCATATTCACCTCCAATGATCCCGGGCGGGTAGAACTGCCGCGGCTCAAACTGAAAGGGATTGAAGGGACTCGGCTGTCCGGGAAACAGGGGCAAAGCCGGCGGCAAATACAAAGGAAATCTCTGCAACGTCTTTCTCCTCATCGCATACTTTTCCTTGTAGAGCTTTGAAAAGAAAATGGTCATGTTTAATTTAGCACAAACTGACGGCAGCATCTCTGGGTAAAATGGGTAGGTGATGTTTTGTGCTGGCACCATTCTTCAAACTCAGGACAAGCTGCCCATAAGATAACAGGAGGAACAGCACCTCACATTCCATTTGTGTGGCTTGAAAGCTAAATATACAAACATCGAATTCTCCAATTTTATGTAACAAATCTACAAACACCCTCTTGTCCCTTTTCCCCCCCTCTCTTCCCTGTGCTTCATCTGGATTCGCACCCATGTTTCCTTTTTTCCCCCCTCTCTTCCCTGTGCTTCATCTGGATTTGTACCCATGCTCCCCCCCCCCCGTTATTCCTTTCTCTGGCTTCACAATTTTCACCTCTTCTATCCTTATCTCACACCTTGTCTTTTCATCTCTGGTCTTTGTCCGACTGTCTGACAGTCAAAAACACCCCTTACGTGTATCCACCCATCACTCACGAGGCTTTGTTCCGCCCCCCCCCCCCCCCCCCCGCCCCTCACTTCTAACTTTCTTCTTCCCCTCCCCCAGCACCACAATCAGTCTGAAGAAGGTTCTCAACCCGAAACTTTACCTAACCACGTACAAACTCTACAGACAGCAAACAAGGTCAGGATGGAACCCGGGTCTCTGGCGTGGTGAGGCAGCGGCTCTACCAGCTGCACCCACACTCAGTGCCTTGTATGTTTGAGAAATTTTCAAAAGATTACATCATCATCTCAACAGCATCGTGATTTTGAAGACCAATCATACAATATTAATTTCCTTGTTGCAATTAGCACTCATTTTGGTGGTGTGTCATAGAAACATAGAAAATAGGTGCAGGCGGAGGCCATTTGGCCCTTCGAGCCAGCACCGGCATTCACTGTGATCATGGCTGATCAACCACAATCAGTAACCCGTTCCTGCCTTCTCCCCATATCCCTTGATTCCGCTAGCCCCCAGAGCTCAATCTAACCTTCTTTTAAATTCATCCAGTGAATTAGCCTCCACTGCCTTCTGTGGCAGAGAATTCCAAAAATTCACAACTCTCTGAGTGAAAAAGTTTTTTCTCACCTCAGTTTTAAATGGTCTCCCCTTTATTCTTAGACTGTGGCCCCTGGTTCTGGACTCCCCCAACATTGGGAACATTTTTCCTGCATTTAGCTCAGTGTCAAGCTGAGATCTATTGCAACAGAGGGTATCAGCTTTACTGCATATCTTCATTGAACAGTGCCCATTAGATCATTGAGTTGGGGTTTATAGACACTGCTTATATGAAACCAAAATGACTCTAATCTTCGGCTCACCACCGCAACAAATGCACCCAACAGACCAATTGTTTCTCTCTTTTAACCCTGGGAATGTGAAGTAAATTGTGACAAAAAAATCATGACATTTAGACAAACATTTGATTCCCACTCATCTAATTGCGATTTAAAAATATTATTTGTGTAATGTCAAAACAAAATAGAACTCATTAAATGGTCTACTTACTTTCTTCCAATCATGGCTGCTGCTTCTTGAATCTGTTTCAAAGAAAAAGAGAATCCGCAGTTTATAACACGGGCAATTAGAACATCACCAGAAATTAGCACCCTTGCCTCAACTTAACCAGAAGCATTGTTCACTCAATAGATTGCCGACTGCATTTAAAAAATAATTTCACATTAGGAATTACACAGACTGATAATAAAGGAGGTTACATTATTTTCTATGAAATACATAGCAGTTCCCACTTTCAGGTAATATTTTGAGTAAGTTGATCGTTTCAGTACTCAACAACGATGACAAGGTTATAAAGGAGTGGCAGGGTAGTAAATCATGTATCCATTCATTTAAGATGATAGTCTTCAATAGTAAAATTCCTATAAAAACACTAGACAAAATGAACCATTTGGTCTCAGCTGCCATTACCCGAATGGGTGGTGTACGTCGAACATAGAACAATGCAGCACAGACACAGGCCCTCCAGCGCACAATGTCTGTGACGAACATGATGCCGAGACCAACACTTATCTGCCTGCACGTGATTCATATCCCCACATTCCCTGCATATCCATATGCCTATCCAATAGTCTCCGTAATGCCACTATCGTGTATCTGCCTCCACCACCACCCCCGGCAGCGCGTTCCAGGTACCCACCACCTAGGGTCGCCAACTGTCCCGTATTAGCCGGGACATCCCGTATTTTGGGCTAAATTAGTTTGTCCCGTACGGGACCGCCCTTGTCCCGTATTAGTAGGGTTGCCAACTTCCTCACTCCCAAATACGGGACAAAGGGTGACGTCACTGCCCCGCGCCCCACGTGACCTCACCCAGCCAGTGGCCACGTGCTCCCGCTCCACCAATGGCGGCCGCCCGGGCCAGGCGGGAGCACGTGGCCGCTGGCTGGGTGAGATCACGTAGGGCGCAGGGCAGTGGCGTCACCTTGTCCCATATTTGGGAGTGAGGAAGTTGGCAACCCTACCACCGCCGTCTGTGTAAAAATCTAATCCTGCTCGCCTCCTTTAAACTTTGCCCCTCTCGCCTAAAACTCTGCCCTCTAGTATTTGATGTAATGAGATGCGAGCAGATTTCCAGGATTCAGATCACTGACGGAGGAAGAACCCTCAAACAACATAAAATTAAGGGGACATTTGCCCGATACGATCCACCAGTGTCCCCTTACCTCTAAAGTCTCTCAGGTACAGAAATCGCCAAAGCAATTGGTCGTTGGTCGCGGCGTGAAGATCCCGGCAAACCGCTGACAGAGACAAGATGGAGTACACATCCAGGAGGCGGAAAATTCGCAATTTGAGTTCCAGAGGGAGAACCACAAGACCAAACACATCGGGGAGATTCAAAGCTGCAGGGGGAAAAATGTATCAAACAATTACCTCCGCAGCATGTAGAAAACTGCAATTCCTCTTTTCACAAAGAAGCCGATTGTTCTTCGTTTTGCTTGCCAAATTGAAATAAAAGCTTTAAAATCCAATGACTTTCACCATCATAGTATCTTTCTTGCAATGCAAAATGTTTAAATCTTAAAATAAATAAAAAATTAAATAGAGTACCTTTGGTACGAAAATTAATAGCTTCATACACTAATCAAATATAAACAGCCACAGAACATGTGATTTTGCACTCTGAGTCCCTGCACTGATGAACAGGCCGCTGGGATTTATGTCAGAGCAGGGCAGAGCTGGTTTACTGGGAAGCATCAGTTATTGAAGCCAGCCAGTCACGTGCCATGAAACCAAGGCTCACACCATTAGAAACACTCCAAAAACTATTTCTCAGGAGACTTGGTCAGCTTTTTTGTAACATTGTGAGGAATTGTGAGGCAGATCCCTTGTATATGCACATACTTGGCCAATAAACTTATTCATTCATTCATTAATTCAATTGGAAAAGATTCTAAGTAAAAAATGTTATAAGTTTAGGTTTATTATTGTCATCTATATAACCAAGGCACTGTGACGCAGCGGTAGAGTTGGTGCCTTGCAGTGCCAGAGACCTGGGTTCAATCCCAACTATGGGTGCTGTCTGTACAGAGCTTGTATGTTCTCCCTGTCACTGTGTGGGTTTCCAACAGGTGCTCCAGTTTCCTCCCACACTCCAAAGACGTGCGGGTTTGTAGGTTAATTGGCTTCGGTAAAAACTGTAAATTGTCCCTAATGTTTAGGATAGGACTAGTGTATGGGGTGGTGATTGCTGGTCGGTGTGAACTCAGTGGGTCGAAGGGCCTGCTTCCATGCTGTATCGCTAAAGTCTAAAGTAAAGACTGAAGATGTACAGTGAAAAGCTTTTGCAATGCTATCTAATCAAATCAGATAATACCACAAATGAATAGTGTCAAGCCAAACACAAGTACAACAGGTAGAGCTAAGAGTAAATACCAGAGTGTAGAATATAATTTCTCAGCTTTAAGCGAAAAAATCCAATATCTGCAATGAGGTAGGTTGGAGAACTGGGATTGTACCTTAGCTTATGGAAGGACCGTTTAGAAGCCTGATGACAGAGGGGAAGAAGCTGTTCCCAAGTCTGGTGGTGCGCGCTTTCAAGCTTCTGTACCTTCTGCCCGATGGGAGCAGGGAGAAGGAGGAATGACCGGGGTGGGACAGGGACAAGTCGGCAACATTACAGTCTGGTTTGGGAACAGCTCTGCCCAGGACAGGATGGCCCTGCAGAGTAGTGCGTTCGGCAGAACGCACCATGGGAACTACACTCGTCCCCCTGCAGGACCTATACATCAGGAGGTGCAGATCCAGAGCAAGCAAGATAATGAGGGACCCCTCCCACCCCAGTAACGGACTGTTCCAGATGCTACGATCAGGCAAACACCTCCGCTGTCACGCTGTGAAAACGGAGAGGATGAGACGGAGCTTCTTCCCACAGGCCACCAGGACTGTCAACTTTTATAACCCCAGAGACTAAATTTTTGTCGACACTAATAGTAACTTATTAACTTTATTTATATGCTGTAACTGTAATTCTTTTTGTGCACAACCCGCAGGCATTGCCACTTTCATTTCACTGCACATCTTGTATGTGTATGTGACAAATAAATTTGACTTGACTTGACTTGACTTGATGATGTCGGCTCCTTTCCCGAGGCAGCGTGAAGTGTAGATGGAGTCAATGTTGGGGAGTCTGGGTCTGTGTGATGGACTGGGCTACATCCACAACTCTGCAATTTGTTGCAGTCTTGGGCAGTGCTGTTCCCAAACCAAGCTGTGATGCAACCTTTGTGGGAAGGATCTGCAGATGCTGCTTTACACCAAAGATAGACACAAAATGCTAGAGTAAATCAGCGGGACAGGCAGCATCTCTGGAGACGTTTCGGGTCAAGACCCTTCTGCAGATGAAAGCTGACAGTATGGTTTCTATGGTACATACTAGAGGGGAAAAGCAATATTTTCAACTAAAAGTATTCCATTGCTTGAACTCCCACTCCTCTTCATCCAGTAAATGAACTGGAAGGAAGGCAGAGGCCGAGGCTTTTACCTTGTCTGGCGCTGGCAAGTAGAGGATATACCAGCTGATCCTTGAACATACAGGACAGTTTCTGTAGGTCTTTATATACTCCTGCTGCATTCTCACCTTGCAAGTAAACAAAATAGGAGCAATTAAGATCAACTGATAAAAGAGAGAGTAAATTTGCTGAATTTATCAGACAATTAGACCAGCAATGCAATTTAACACTAACCTTGAGACAGATCTAAGTACATCTAAATTAGTAAAACCGAAGATAGACACAAAATGCTGGAGTAACTCAGCGGGACAGGCAGCATCTCTGGAGAGAAGGAATGGGCGACGTTTCAAGACCCTTCTTCAGATTTGGTTTCAGATTTCAAAATTGGTAAAACTACTGCGCTATCAGTATAATAGGGTCATTTCATTATAAGCAGAAAGGAAAAATACACCTTGCCATCAACCCAAATTACTGTCCTCAAAAGGATTTTAAGCTATTATACATTTGCTGGCATCTCATGTAGATAATTCTTCATTATTAGATTTTCTAATATCTTCTTTTAACACGATAGCTACGTTCCTAGAACTTTGCGTATAAAATTGTAAAAGGACTGGACATGCTAGATGCAGGAAAAATGTTCCCAATGTTGGGGGAGTCCAGAACCAGGGGCCACACAGTCTAAGAATAAAGGGGAGGCCATTTAAAACTGAGATGAGAAAAAACTTTTCAACCCAGAGAGTTGTGAATTTGTGGAATTCTCTGCCACAGAAGGCAGTGGAGGCCGATTCACTGGATAATTTAAAAGAGAGTTAGAGCTCTAGGGGCTAGCAGAATCAAGGGGTATGGGGAGAAGGCAGGCACGGGTTACTGATTGTGGATGATCAGCCATGATCACAATCAATGGCGGTGCTGGCTCGAAGGGACAAATGGCCTCCTCCTGCACCTATTTTCTATGGGGGTTTTTTTCTAAGGGATACCCCAAATTAAATGTGTTAAACATGGTTTGTGTAAAATGGAACACTTTACAACTTTGTTGGTGCCCTTTATGTGGCGACTCTTTGCATACCTCAGGTGTGCAATAGAAAAGATATCACTGTGACTTGTCACATGTGACATTAAATATAATTTATATGAAACCTTACACGATATAAAGTCAAGTCGCAAGAACAATGGTGTCAGTGGAGATCAGGGGGGGGGGGGGGTTTAGCCGTACAACAACAGTTATTTTTTACCTACAGATATTTCAAAAATAAAGGTATTTTCAATAATCATTTATTACTGTTTGCTAGAAATACTAAATGATGTATGCTGTATTATTTAACAGAATATCATTACATGATAAATCAATAAAAGCAATTTCAGTGGCTACCAGCGTTAAAGTAGCTGTTGTGGCCTTAAGAGATAATGGTGTCTGTTACTGTGGGAAGGTTACTTGGAAACAGTTTGTTTCCTGAGACTGTTTCTTTCTCAGGAGAGCTTTTTTTTTTGTGGCTCATGAATTTCAAAAGTAACTTTCAAATGGTTTCCTAGTTCCCCATCTAAATCATGTTATAATCAAATTAGCCCACGTAAAACAAATAACTTTCCCTAAATCAGCAATCGTGCTTTATCCATTTATGGAAACTCTCATTATAGCAAAACGACCAGTAGTGAACTCTATATTCAGTCTGAAGAAGGGTCTCGACCCGAAACGTCACCCATTCCTTCTCTCCCGAGATGCTGCCTGACCTGCTGAGTTACTCCAGCATTTTGTGAATAAATCGATTTGTACCAGCATCTGCAGTTATTTTCTTATACATGTGAACTCTATATTTGATTTACTTGACTCAAAAATTTGAAATAGCAAAGTCCACTGCATTAAACTATCATAATTTTGTGTTGAGAAGGCAAAGGTAGTGGTAAGAACAAAGCAAACCCATACAAGCACATTCAAGGGGAGGACAATGTATGCCAATGACTGTTTCATCTATGAGTAAAAGAATGAACTAAGCTACTAACTCTAATAGACAATTGTGCTAAGCTTCATGGTAACATGTAAAATGTTAATGGCCTGTAATGGTAGGTCCTAAAGTAAATTTTATTAAAACAGATCCCCTGATCTTTTACCAACAAAATGTGCTCAGCACGCCGCCCATGGATCGAGGACCCAGGGGAAGCCATCAGGAGGGCCAGTAAGCAGACCGGCTGCGGGAGAGAGAGCACAGGGCTTCGACGGGGGAGTGGCCCGCTGGAGGCCCTGCAGCTGCCTGGGGCTCGGCTGGACCGGGCGCCGCTCCCTGAGGCCAAGCACGTGAACCGGGCGCGGCCTGCAGCGGTGGAACAGCGGTAGGGGACACCAAGGCTACACTTGGCCAGGTCAGGACAACGGACCTTCATGGTCAGATCACGATCCCTGCACTTACAACAACTGGGACTTGAAAATCGTGCCAAACTGGAAACTGTGTACCGTCTCAGTCTACTACTACTATATACTTGTGGGTCTGAGATGCTTATCTAATATGTTTGTGTTAAAATGGATTTTGTGTACATTGTTGCTTTTTATTGCATGGCAAATCAAATTCCTTGTATATTGCAAAACATACTTGGCTAATAAATGATGATTATGAATCTACGTGCTGGTATATAGTGATACTTGTACTGAACTGAACAAAAATGAATTTCACTGTACTTCAGTGCAAGTGACAAATAAAGTTCCATACCATAAACATGAAAGCAAATGCAAGTTCCAATGGATGTGGTGGTTTAGTTCCTTTCATGTCTAAGACTAGGTTAACACCTGACAGCCTCGAATTTTGTATTTAAGTTGTTAGAAATTGAGCAGTCCATAATTCACAATCCATGTCGAGAATGCGTAACACTGCCATTCAACCATTACCTCAGCCTTATTCATAAGTAGACACAAAATGCTGGCGTCACTTAGCGGGACAGGCAGCATCTCTGGAGAGAGGGAATGGGTGACGTTTCGTTTGGCTTATTCATGTTACATTCATATAATATATACATTCTTCTGATGATTTTCCATAACTAAAGATCAAAGCTTTACATTCCATTAATGATACAGCATCAACACTTACCCAGTCTATTTGAATGAACATAGGACACTGGAGATAACTGCACATTCTTTACACTTTTGATGCTGTTGTTGATCTTCAATGTAGCTGAAGGAAACCATTGAAATTGGGATCAGCACAGAGTAATACATGCACAAGCAAATTAATACATTAAAGCTCTTGCGCCAGTCCATCTTTGATTGAGAAATCATACATAAGCCCAAGGAATTGATAGTGACATGTTGGAATATTAACACAATCTCCCCTCATGGTGAGGCGGGGTAGCAAGCTCACTTTCTCTCTCTTCACACTCCCAGTTTCAAGAGTTCCCAATCTCACTTCCGTATTATGGAGAGTCAACCCGATTGTTAGCTACGGCTAAGAATTTCAACGTGGCTTCTGGAACTATCTGCATCTTTCAATTTATTACATGATACAGGGACCAAAAAGGGCCTTAAGTGTGCAAATCCAAAACAGCACTAAAATCTCATGATCTAAAAGCAATAATGATTGAAGCATAAATATTATAAACAACATTATCTATCTATAAAATCCACCAATCTGTTTACATTTTTTATTGTCCCCTGTTTATAATTAAAATGACTGTGATGCCCTTTTAGACTCTATAGAGACGCAGCAAGGAAACAGGCCCTTCGGCCCATGGAGTCCGTGCTGACCAGCGATCATCCTGTGACCAACACTATCTTTTACACACCAGGGCCAATTTACAATTTTTACCGAAGTCAATTAACCTACAAATCTGCACGTCTTTGGAGTTTGGGAAGAAAGAACAGCACCCGGAGAAAACCCACGCGGTCACGGGGAGAACGTACAATCTCCGTGCAGACAACACCTGTAGTCAGGATTGAACCCTGCTGCAAGGTAGCATCTCCACCGCTACGTCACCGTGCCACTAGTTATGTGCGCATAACTAATTTTAATGTTTTAATTTAATTGACACATATACACAGCACAGGAAAACTACCACACTGTTGGAAATACTGACCAGGTATAACAAATTAATTGCAGCTCTGCTTAATCAAATGGACTTACAATGTCTCATTACACATTGAAAGTAACATTGGGATTTCTCCAAATGGACAATATTTAGCCCTTAAACAGAAGTACTGAAACAGATTAAGTGGTCCAAAGCATGAGAGGAAAAGGAGGCTAATTTGAAATAAATAGAAACAGGACCATTTGTTTGGACAATTAGAAATTCAGGGATCTAAGATTCGACCTGCCACTTAACAGTTATCTCAATATAAATAAACACCACGCAAGATAAAAAGAGGGAAAGATTTAATAGGAATCTGAGGAGCAACCTTTTCACTCTGTGGGTGGTGAGTTTATGATTTGAGAACATGCAGGGCAAGATTAGCAAATTTGCTGACAATATAAAAGTGGGTGGTTTTGCAGATGGTGAAGATGGTTCTGAAAGATTGCAGCAGGATCTGGATCAATTGGCCTGGTGGGCTGAGGAATGGTTGATGGAATTTAATACAGAGAAGTATGAGGTGTTGCATTTTGGGACGTCTAACAAGGGCAGGACCTACACAGTAAATGGTAGGCCTCTGGGTATTGTTATAGAGCAGAAGGATCTAGGAGTGCAGCTGCATGGTTCCTTGAAGGTCGAGTCGCAGGTATCTAAGGTGGTCAAAAAGGCTTTTGGCACATTGGCCTTCATCAGTCAGAGTATTGAGTATAGAAGTTGGGAGGTCATATTGCAGTTGTATAAGACGTTGGTGAGACCGCATTTCGAGTGAAGAGTTAATTGAAGCAGGGAATATCACAACATTTAAAACACACTTGGGCAGGTAGATGATAGGAAAGGTTTGGACGGATACGGGCAAACGGGACTAGCTTAGATGGAGCATCTTGGGCGGCATGGACATTAACCAATACAGAACAGGTGACTAATGAACACGGGACTCTTCATGTGACGGCAGCGTGCAGTACCATTGACTACCACCAGGTTCCCCATGGGGACACAGCTGAGTGCAGCAGACCCATCTTCAGACAAGGGGTGAGTGTACTGTAACCTGTAGAGACCTCCATTCTTCCATTTCTCAGGCATCTGAACAACCTTCCTTCCAGAATCCTGGCAAGACAAAAACATTTTTGTTTTTTTGCAACTTACTTTAATTTACTTTGGAGTCTCAAGCACAGGTTTCAGCAACAGAGCGGATAGGTCAAACTCAATAGAAGCGGAAGGTGTTCAAGAGTGACTCAAGTGTCCCTTGTAGTGACACGTCCATCTATACTATAAAGTGCCCCTTGTAGTGACACCTCCATCTATACTATAAAGTGCCCCTTGTAGTGACACCTCCATCTATACTATAAAGTGCCCCTTGTAGTGACACCTCCATCTATACTATAAAGTGCCCCTTGTAGTGACACCTCCATCTATACTATAAAGTGCCCCTTGTAGTGACACCTCCATCTATACTATAAAGTGCCCCTTGTAGTGACACCTCCATCTATACTATAAAGTGCCCCTTGTAGTGACACCTCCATCTATACTATGAAGTGCCCCTTGTAGTGACACCTCCATCTATACTATAAAGTGCCCCTTGTAGTGACACCTCCATCTATACTATAAAGTGCCCCTTGTAGTGACACGTCCATCTATACTATAAAGTGCCCCTTGTAGTGACACCTCCATCTACACTATAAAGTCCACCTGAAGCAGCAACATTAAAATGCTGTTAAAAAGACCGAAAGTGCTGGAGTAACTCAGTGTGTTAGGCAGCATCTCTTGAGAACATGGTTAGGTGATGTTTCGGGATGGGACTCTTTAATTCTGTATGGTGATCATTGGATTATCTTCCACTTAATATTTACCCATCAACGTTGGTGCTGTTCTTGTGGAGTTTGCTAGCACCCTGTGGGGTTTCAAATGGATGCTCTGGTTTCTTCCCATCAATAGGTACATTGGCTACAGTAAATTATTTAGTTTCGTTTATTATTGTCACAGGTACAGTGATAAGCTTTTTTGTTGCGTTATCCAGTCAGCGAAAAGACTATACATGATTACAATCGAGCTGTCCACAGTGCACGGACACAGGATAAAGGGAATAATGTTCAGTGCAAGATAAAGTGAGGTAGAGTATGCAGATACGGAGCTGTAGATGTTGTGTACATGGATTTCAGTAAGGCATTCGACAAGGTTCCACATGGTAGGCTGCTCTGGAAGGTTAGATCGCATGGGATCCAAGGAGAGATAGCAGAATGGATAGCAAACTGGCTCCATGGAAGGAAGCCGAGGGTGATGGTGGAAGGTTGCTTCTTGGACTGGAGGCCTGTGACTAGTGGTGTGCCACAGGGTTCAGTACTGTTTGTCATCTACATTAATGATTTGAGAACATACAGGGCAAGATTAGCAAGTTTGCTGATGGTACAAAAGTGAGTGGTTTTGCAGATAGTGAAGATGGTTGTGAACGATTGCAGCAGGATCTGGATCGATTGGCCAGGTGGGCGGAGGAATGGTTGATGGAATTTAATACAGAGAAGTGTGAGGTGGTGCATTTTGTGACGCCCAACCAGGGCAGGAGTTACACAGTGAATGGTAGGCCTCTAGGGAGTGTGGTAGAGCTGAGGGATCTAAGAGTGCAGCTGTCTGGTTCCTTGAAGGTCGAGTCGCAGGTAGATAAGGTGGTCAAAAAGCTTTTGGCACATTGGCCTTCATCAGTCAGAGTATTGAGTATAGAAGTTGGGAGGTCATGTTGCAGTTGTATAAGACGTTGGTGAGACTGCATTTAGAATATTGTGTTCAGTTCTGGACACCATGTTATAGGAAAGATATTGTCAAGCTTGAAAGGGTTCTGAGAAGATTTACGAGGATGTTGCCAGGACTAGAGGGTCTGAGCTATAGGGAGAGGTGAATAGGCTGGGTCTCTGTTCCTTGGAGCGCAGGAGGATGAGGGGTGATCTTATAGAGGTGTATAAGATTATGAGAGGAATAGATCGGATAGATGCAGAGTCTCTTGCCCAGTGTAGGGGAATCGAGGACTAGAGGACATAGGTTCAAGGCAAAGGGGAAAAGATTTAATAGGAATCTGAGGGGTACCTTTTTCACAAAAAGGGTGGTGGGTGTATGGAACAAGCTGCCAGAGGAGGTAGTTGAGGCTGGGACTAGCCCATCGTTTAAGAAACAGTTAGACAGGTGCATGGATAGGACAGGTTTGGAGGGATATGGACCAAGAGCAGGCAAGTGGGACTAGTGTAGTTAGGACATTGTTGGGCAGCATGGGTAAATTGGGCTGAAGGGCCTGTTTCCCCGCTGTATCACTCTACGACTAGTGTAGCTGGAACATGTTAGGCGGTGTGGGCAAGTTGGGCAGAAGGGCCTGTTTCCACACTGTATTACTCTATGACTATGTGCAGTCTTTCTGCTGACTGGTTAGCACGCAACAAAAGATTTTCACTGTACCTCGGTACACGTGACAATAAACTAAACTGCAGCAGCTTCTTTTGCAAGGTCTCACGTTGGCAGGCCCCCATTCTTTAAATTGTACTTGGACGTCTTCACAGAGATTAGTTTTCCTTGGCATTATGTTCAGCACAGATATTGTGCGCCGAAGAGCCTGTGCTGTACTGTTCTATGTTCTATAACGTAGGAAAATGTCTTGTGGACTGGTCAGTTAGAAAACCAGCAGAAGTACTGCCCATTTCTCATCCAGAGATTTTAATTGTCATATGTACCGAAAATGGAACAATGAAATTCTTAACTTGCAGCAGCGTAACAGGTCTGTAAACACAATACTCATACATAACTTAATTAACAAAAAGCTCAATAAATTTAAAACAACTAATATTTGTGCAAAACAGCCCAAAGCCCTTAATGGAACCAAGACAGCTTGTCATTCATAATTTAGTTGGTGTTTGTAGGGCTCAAGAGTCTGATGATTGTTGGAGAGATGTCATTTTAAAATATAGATATGGCTTTATTGAGGTTTAAAACGTATAACATGCTTAGAGATATTTAGAACAGAATAGGTGATAGACAGGCGGAGTGATTGAGAACCAAATTCATTTTATCTGGTGAACATTTGTATTAGAAGAAAATTAAACACGACTGAAGTAAAGAATGAGCGTTTCCTTACACGACCAAGGCACGTGTTAAATGTGATGTTGAGATAGTTTACCTGTGGAATGTAGCCTGCCTCCAGCATTAGTAGGTGGAGCACTACAATCAGAGCATCTTTAGGGTCTGTGCACTGCGCTGTGTGGTAAAGTGTTTCTAATGAATGTGGCACCTGCCCATCTGTAGCTTCACTGCACAACATGGGCTCGTGTGGATACTGGGCTTCCTCCAATGCCATAGACATGTCTTCAGTGGATGAAATCGGGAAGTTGGCTTCAGGCCATTGAGCCGAGAGAGGCCCACCCATGCCACACTCGAAGGTCTCACTCCCAGGAGCGCGGGAACACGAGGGCTTCTCCCTGACAGTCAAGTCTGCAGCAGAGGAAGATGCAGAGGCAGACGCAGCCAAGGAATCTGGTAGTATTAAGCAGATCAAATCCCCAGAGACAATCCCAATGGATATCATAGTTTGATTGTCATCGGTCAGAACATCTTTCCCATTTAGACTGATGTTAAACTCGGTACCGGAACTGTGAAGAGAGCACAAAGATATTTCCAAGCTGTTAAAAATTCAAACTTCTAATGCATACAAAATTAATATACAAACTGTTCCTGCAGTTCCCGTTTTTGATCGAAAGATATAGCAGGGAAACAGGCCCTTCGGCCCACTGTCCATGCCGAATATCAATTACCCATTCACAATAGTTCTATGTTATCCCACTTTTGCATCCACTCACTGCACACTCAGAGCATTTGTACAGAGGGCCAATTAACCTACAAACCCGCACATCTTTGGGATCTGGGAGGAATCCACGCAGTCACTGGGAGAACGTGCAAGCTCCTCACAGACAGCACCCGAGGTCGGGATCGAACCCGGGTCTCTGGCGTTGAGGCAGCAGCTCTACAAGTTGTGCTATGGTTGAAAACTAAGAAAAAAATTCCCCTGTCCCCCCTGCCTCCATCTCCACACCATGCATTTACATACATACACCCAGTTAAAAGCAATAATGTGGATCGAACATGGCACCACAGACCAATAGATATTAAGCCACAATTACAATGAAGACAATTCTACTTTACATATTGCTCAACCTCATTAAAAGTAAAAATATTTATTTAATACAAACTACAGAATATAATCACAACATCAATGAAAGGAATTCAATTAACACATTTCTGCTTAATGGAATTGTCAATTTTGCAAGTAAACATAAGGAATTACCAGCTTAATTGTTGCTTAAGTCAACTGTTATGTTGCTAATATTCCATACTTATGGTTTCTGCTTGCCTTCACTGGTTAGGGCATTCAGTTCAAATAGGACTGAGGAAGGCATGATGAGGCTCTATAACACTATGGTTAGACCAACCACATTGAGAGTATTGCGTGCAGTTCTGGTCACCCCATTACAGGATGTGGAGGCTTTGGAGAGGACGCTGAAGAGGTTTACCAGGATGCTGCTTGCATTATGAAGTATTAGCTATAAAGGTGTCCCCCAAGGTTCAGTTCTTGGCACCCTCCTCTTCATCCTGTACCTGTTCCCCCTTGGTCAATTAATCCGCCATCAAGGTCTCAAGTTCCACTGCTTCGCCGATGATATCCAGCTCCTCATCTCCACCAAGTCAATCTCCACCACTACGCACTCTACCCTGGCAAACTGCATCACTGAAATAAAATCTTGGCTTCAATTCAATTTCATCAAACTCAACTGCGACAAATCTGAAATCATCATCATTGGACCAAAAACCCTCACCAAATCCACCCACAACTTCACCCTCAATATTGATGGTTTCCCAGTATCCACCTCCCCTCACATCCGGAATCTTGGAATCATCCTTGATCAAACCCTCTCCTTCGACAAACACATCAAACACATCACCAAGACAGCCTTCTTCCACCTCAAAAACATTGCCCGTCTCCGTCCATCCCTCTCCTCCACAGCTGCAGAAAACCTCATCCACGCCTTCATCACCTCCCATCTGGACTACTGCAACAGGCTCCTCTATGGTTCACCCTCAAAAATCATCAACAAACTCCAACACATCCAAAACTCCGCTGCCCGTCTACTCACCCACTCCCCGATCCGTGACCATATCACCCCCGTCCTTTACAAGCTCCACTGGCTCCCCATCCCCCAGAGAATCCAGTACAAAATCCTCCTCATGACCTACAAAGCCCTCCATAACCTGGCCCCATCCTACCTGACTGACCTCCTCCACAGACACACTCCAACCCGTAACCTCCGCTCTGCTGCTGCAAACCTCCTGTCTCCCCTCATCCGGACCAAACTCAGATCCTGGGGGGACAGGGCTTTCTCCATCGCTGCTCCCACACTCTGGAACTCACTACCCCAAACCGTCAGAGACTCCTCCTCACTCACCACATTCAAAACATCACTGAAGTCTCACCTGTTCAGCACTGCCTTCAATCACTGACCGTTACCTCACCTTCTTTTTCCTTTTCTCTTCGGTTACTTATTTATCTATTTATTTTCTTTTATGTTTTAGTAAACCTTGTAAAGTGTCTTTGAGTGTTTAGAAAAGCGCTATATAAATGTAATGCATTATTATTATTAAAGAGAGGTTGGACAGATTTGGATTGTTTTCCATGGAGAATCAGAGATTGATAGAAGTATAAAAGAATATGAGAGACATAGACACACACGTTAGGCAGTTAGAACCTTTTATTCCCAGGTTTGAAATGTCAAAGACTAGAAGGCATAGTTTAAGGTGAGTGGGGCAAGGTTTCAAGGAGATGTGCGGGCAAGTTACTTTACACGAGTGCCTGGAATGGGCTAGCAGCAAGAGACAGATGCGATAGTGGTGTTTCAGAGACTTTTAAATAGGCACCTGGATATGCAGAGAATGGAGGGATATGGATCACGTGCAGGCAGAGGAGATTAGTTTATCTTGGCATCATGGTCAGCACGGACATTGTTGGCTGAAACACTTGTATCTATGTGCACTGTTCTATGTTCTACGCAAGAACATAATTTCTAGGCTGATATATACCCAAACTTCAATCTATCATTTTCAAGAAACTACAATTTGACGACATTGATGTGACATTCCAATCAGTTTTGTAAAACTATTCTACAACAAAATATACTACATTAAAATGGCAGGTCGAGGAAAGTGTGGGTTATAAAATCATTAAAAGTATTTAAAAATGCTTACTGATGAAAATTGTTTTCAATCATGCAAACCTTTGACGAACTGATAATAAAAGACATGAATCAGTTCATGACATATTGGCCACAGGACATAATGTATCTAAGTGCTTATGTATAGTGACACTTGTACTGAACTGTATACAAAAATGAATTTCACTGTATCTCAGTACCTGTGACTAATAAAGTACCATACCGTTCCAAGGTAGACACAAAATACTGGAGTAACTCAGCGGGACAAGCAGCATCTCTGGAGAGTTTCGGGTCGAGACCCTTCTTCAGTCTGAAGAAGGGTTTTGACTCAAAACGTCACCCATTCCTTCTCTCCAGAGATGCTGCCTGTCCCGCTGAGTTATTCCAGCATTTTGTGTCTACCTTCGATTTAAACCAGCATCTGCAGTTCTTTCCTACCATACCATTCCATTCCATATTGGCAGTACAGATGATCCCCGACTTACGATGCTTCGACTTACGATATTTCGACTTTACGATGGTGCAAACGCTGGGCAATGGCAGCGAGTCGCAGCTCGCTTCCGGCCACGTGATCAGGTGCATTAAATGCATTTTGACATACGATATTTTCAGTTTACGATGGGTTTCTCGGAATGTAACCCCATCGTAAGTTGAGGAGCACCTGCATTAGCAACCAAAATCATTGACAATCAAAGCCATGTCTACGCTTGGTCTAACCACGGCACATTCCTTGTAAATGCACATACTTGGCCAATAAACGTATTCATTCGTTCATTCACTTACTCGTAGCCCAGTGATGGCAGGAAGGAGTTGGCGATCTTGATGCGCAGGTCCCCAAGAGTGGGCTGGTCCTCCTCCAGCTCCACCCAGCCTCTCTGTCTCTGGATACGCACGCGCAGCTTCATTGCGGCCGATTCAACATGAAGATGTCAACTGCTGTGGGAGGAGAAGAGATTGGGCGGGCAGAGAAAAAGGAAGAATTCCAGAATTGAAAATAAGACAAAAAATTGAGAGAAAATGGCAAAATATTAAATATTTTAAAAGAGCATTTATATTATAAAATGTTGTTCGCTCAAAAACCTGAACTGAACATGGTACGTCAGGGAGAGCAGGGCGGCAGCTACAGCTGACTTACAGGAATCCTCCAGAGTGGTTTCACTTTCATTTTGAAAGTTAATTGTATACACAGAAAGCAACTAGGGGTTGCCAACTATCTCACTCCCAAATAAGGGACAAGGTGACGTCACCGCCCCGCGCCGCACATGACCTCACCCAGCCAGCGGCCAGGTGCTCCTGCCCCACCAATGGCAACCGACCGGGCCGGGAGGTGGGTTACTGCGCAACCTCCATTAGGCGGCGCCCGGGCCTCCGGACCTACACTGCCTGGACCTACACTGTCCGGGCCTACAGTGTCGGGGCCTACACTGTTGGGGCCTACACTGTCCGGGCCTACACTGTCCGAGAGTTTGTAGAGTGCCTTCGAGATGGATTCTTAGAACAGCTTGTACTGGAGCCTACCAGGGAGAAGGCAATTCTGGATCTAGTGTTGTGTAATGATCCTGATCTGATAAGGGGACTAGAGGTAAAAGAGCCATTAGGAGGCAGTGATCACAACATGATAAGTTTTACTCTGCAAATGGAAAGGCAGAAGGGAAAATCGGAAGTGTCAGTATTACAGTATAGCAAAGGGGATTACAGAGGCATGAGGCAGGAGCTGGCCAAAATTGACTGGAAGGAGGCCCTAGCACGGAAGACGGTAGAACAGCAATGGCAGGTATTCCTGGGAATAATGCAGAGGTTGCAGGATCAATTTATCCCAAAGAGGCGGAAAGACTCTAAGGGGAGTAAGAGACACCTGTGGCTGACAAGGGAAGTCAAGGACAGCATAAAAATTAAGGAGAGGAAGTATAACATAGCAAAGAAGAGTGGGAAGACAGAGGATTGGGACTCTTTTAAAGAGCAACAAAAGTTAACTAAAAAGGCAATACGGGGAGAAAAGATGAGGTACGAGGGTAAACTAGCCAATAATATAAAGGAGGATAGCAAAAGTTTTTTTAGGTACGTGAAGAGGAAAAAAATAGTCAAGGCAAATGTGGGTCCCTTGAAGACAGAAGCAGGGGAATTTATTATGGGGAACAAAGAAATGGCAGACGAGTTAAACCGTTACTTTGGATCTGTCTTCACTGAGGAAGATACACACAATCTCCCAAATGTTCTAGGGGCCGGAGAACCTAGGGTGATGGAGGAACTGAAGGAAATCCACATTAGGCAGGAAATGGTTTTGGGTAGACTGATGGGACTGAAGGCTGATAAATCCCCAGGGCCTGATGGTCTGCATCCCAGGGTACTTAAGGAGGTGGCTCTAGAAATAGTGGAAGCATTGGAGATCATTTTTCAATGTTCTATAGATTCAGGATCAGTTCCTGTGGATTGGAGGATAGCAAATGTTATCCCACTTTTTAAGAAAGGAGGGAGAGAGAAAACAGGTAATTATAGACCAGTTAGTCTGACATCAGTGGTGGGGAAGATGCTGGAGTCAATTATAAAAGACGAAATTGCTGAGCATTTGGATAGCAGTAACAGGATCATTCCGAGTCAGCATGGATTTACGAAGGGGAAATCATGCTTGGCAAATCTACTGGAATTTTTTGAGGATGTAACTAGGAAAATTGACAGGGGAGTCAGTGGATGTGGTGCACCTCGACTTTCAGAAAGTCTTCGACAAGGTCCCACATAGGAGATTAGTGGGCAAAATTAGAGCACATGGTATTGGGGTTAGGGTACTGACTTGGATAGAAAATTGGTTGACAGACAGAAAGCAAAGAGTGGGGATAAATGGGTCCCTTTCGGAATGGCAGGCAGTGACCTGTGGGGTACCGCAAGGTTCGGTGCTGGGACCCCAGCTATTTACGATATACATTAATGACTTGGATGAAGGGAATAAAAGTACCATTAGCAAATTTGCAGATGATACTAAGCTGGGGGTAGTGTGAATTGTGAGGAAGATGCAATAAGGCTGCAGGTGACTTGGACAGGTTGTGTGAGTGGGCGGATACATGGCAGATGCAGTTTAATGTAGATAAGTGTGAGGTTATTCACTTTGGAAGTAAGAATAGAAAGGCAGATTATTATCTGAATGGTGTCAAGTTAGGAAGAGGGGATGTTCAACGAGATCTGGGTGTCCTAGTGCATCAGTCACTGAAAGGAAGCATGCAGGTACAGCAGGCAGTGAAGAAAGCCAATGGAATGTTGGCCTTCATAACAAGAGGAGTTGAGTATAGGAGCAAAGAGGTCCTTCTACAATTGTACCGGGCCCTGGTGAGACCGCACCTGGAGTACTGTGTGCAGTTTTGGTCTCCAAATTTGAGGAAGGATATTCTTGCTATTGAGGGCGTTCAGCGTAGGTTCACTAGGTTAATTCCCGGAATGGCGGGACTGTCGTATGTTGAAAGGCTGGAGCAATTAGGCTTGTATACACTGGAATTTAGAAGGATGAGGGGGGATCTTATTGAAACATATAAGATAATTAGGGGACTGGACACATTAGAGGCAGGAAACATGTTCCCAATGTTGGGGGAGTCCAGAACAAGGGGCCACAGTTTAAGAATAAGGGGTAGGCCATTTAGAACGGAGTTGAGGAAGAACTTTTTCAGTCAGAGAGTGGTGAAGGTGTGGAATTCTCTGCCTCAGAAGGCAGTGGAGGCCAGTTCGTTGGATGCTTTCAAGAGAGAGCTGGATAGAGCTCTTAAGGATAGCGGAGTGAGGGGGTATGGGGAGAAGGCAGGAACGGGGTACTGATTGAGAGTGATCAGCCATGATTGCATTGAATGGCGGTGCTGGCTCGAAGGGCTGAATGGCCTACTCCTGCACCTATTGTCTATTGTCCGGGCCTAAACTGTTCGGGCCTACAATGGCCTACAGTGCCCCCCGGACCTAATACGGGACAAGGGCGGTCCCGTACGGGACAAACCAATTTAGCCCAAAATACAGGAGGGATAACTTTTCCACAGAAAGGGTGGTGGGTGGATGAAACGAGCTGCAGTAGTTGAACGGTAGTTGAGGCAGGGGCTATCACAACGTTTAAGAAACAAATAGAACAAGTACATATGGGACAGCACGGGCAGGTTGGGCCGATGGGCCATATGGGATATCAAGGGCAGGTTGGGCCGAAGGGCTTGTTCCATGCTGCAGATGGGACAGCACGGACAGGTTGGGCCGAAGGGCTTGTTCCATGCTGCAGATGGGGCAGCACGGGCAGGTCGGGCCGAAGGGCGTGTTCCACGCTGCAGATGGGACAGCACGGGCAGGTCGGGCCGAAGGGCGTGTTCCATGCTGCAGATGGGACAGCACGGGCAGGTCGGGCCGAAGGGCTTGTTTCCACACTGCAGATGGGACAGCACGGGCAGGTCGGGCCGAAGGGCGTGTTCCATGCTGCAGATGGGACAGCACGGGCAGGTCGGGCTTGTTTCCACACTGCAGATGGGACAGCACGGGCAGGTCGGGCCGAAGGGCTTGTTTCCACACACTGCAGATGGGACAGGTTGGGCCCCCAGGCGGCGGCGGCGGCGGCGGCGGCGCTACTCACCGGTGTAGACAGCAGGCCGACCCTGTGTTCTCTCCCCTTCCCTCAGCCCCGCTCCCCTCGGCCTCGGCCCAGCTCCCGCGTCCTGTCCTGTCCTGTCCTGTCCTGTCCTGTCCAGCCCCCGCCCTGTCAGACTCCGGCCCCCGGTCACCGCGCCGATTATTACCCGGCCTGTCCGCCGCCGCCGCCCCTCCCCCCGTTACCCCGGCATCGACTGCGCCTGCGCCGTCGCGCCGTCGCCCCTCCCCCCCGTCAGCCCGGCATCGACTGCGCCACCTGCATCCTGGCAACCCCCCCCCCCCCTCAAGTGCGCATGCTTACTGAGCGGACGCTTGACGACTTGAACCCCGCCATCTTTGATAAAGACACAACTTGCCCTCTAAACTGAACTCGATCAAAGAGATAGACAATAGGTGCAGGAGGAGGCCATTCAGCCCTTCGAGCCAGCACCACCATTCAATGTGATCATGGCTGATCATTCTCAATCAGTACCCCGTTCCTGCCTTCTCCCCATACCCCCTGACTCCGCTATCCTTAAGAGCTCTATCTAGCTCTCTCTTGAATGCATTCAGAGAATTGGCCCCCACTGCCTTCTGAGGCAGAGAATTCCACAGATTCACAACTCTCTGACTGAAAAGGTTTTTCCTCATCTCAGTTCTAAATGGCCTACCCCTTATTCTTAAACTGTGGCCCCTTGTTCTGGACTCCCCCAACATTGGGAACATGTTTCCTGCCTCTAACGTGTCCAACCCCTTAATAATCTTATACGTTTCGATAAGATCCCCTCTCATCCTTCTAAATTCCAGTGTATACAAGCCTAGTCGCTCCAGTCTTTCAACATAGAGTCACCCATTCCTTCTCTCCTGAGATGCTGCCTGACCTGCTGAGTTACTCCAGCATTTTGTGAATAAATACCTTCGATTTGTACCAGCATCTGCAGTTATTTTCCTACTCTATCAAAAGTTACTCCAGCAATTTGTACTGCCTGACTCGCTGAGTTACTCCAGCAGTTTGTGAAACACATTAGACTGATGAAGGGTCTCGACCCGAAACGTCACCCATTCCTTTTCTCCAGAGATGCTGCCTGACCCGCTGAGTTACTCCAGCTTTGTGTGTCTATCTTCGGTTTAAACCAGCTGCATCTGCAGTTTTCTTTCCTACTGCTCTATCAAAGAGAAATGGGTTCTGCCAAAACGAAAAAAAAGAAGAAACAGAGTGCCGGGGTAACTCAGCGGGTCAGGCAGCGTCTGTGTAGGACATGGATAGGTGACGTTTCACAGAGCGCCGACATGTCTGCGTGTTTCGAGCAGCAACGCGGCGGCTGCTCCGCGCTTTATGGGCGGCGCGGGGAGCCGTGGCGGCGGCGGCGCCGCGCGTGCGCAGTGCGCAGTGTGCCGGGCCAACTCGCGTCGCGCCGCGCCGCCGCCATGAGTCGCAGCTACAACGATGAGCTCGCCTTCATCGACAAGATCGGCACCAACTGCTGGCGCATCAAGAAGGGCTTCGTGCCCAACATGCAGGTCCGCGCCCGCGCGTCCCCTCACCCTCACCCTCCCTCTCACTCCCCCCTTCACTCACTCCCCATACTCTCCCCCCTCACCCCCCCCCGCCGCTCACCCCCCCCCCCGCTCCCCCTCACTCCCCCTCCCTCACTCCCCCCTTCATTCACTCCCCATACTCTCCCCCCTCACTCCCCCCCTCACTCCCCCTCCTTCTTCCCTTTCCCCCCTCCCCCTTCTCTCCCTCCCCCCTCCCCCTTCTCTCCCTCCCTCTCCCCCTTCTCTCCTTCTCCCCCCCCTTCTCTCCTTCTCCCCCTCCCCTCCCTTCTCCCCCTCCCTTCTCCCCCTCCCTTCTCCCCCTCCCTTCTCCCCCTCCCTTCTCCCCCCCTTCTCTCCCGCTCCTTCTCTCCCCCTTCTCTCTCTCACACTCCCCCCTTCACTCTTCTCCCCCTTCACTCTTCTCCCCCTCCACTCTTCTCCCCCCTCCACTCTTCTCCACACTTTTCCCCCTCCACACTTCTCCTCCACACTTCTCCTCCACTCTTCTCCCCTCCACTCTTCTCCCCCCTCCACTCTTCTCCCCCTCCACTCTTCTCCCCCTCCACTCTTCTCCCCCCCATTCTTCTCCCCCCCCACTCTTCTCCCCCCCTCCTCCACTCTTCTCCCCCCCTCCACTCTTCTCCCCCCCTCCACTCTTCTCCCCCCCTGCACTCTTCTCCCCCCTCCACACTTCTCCCCCTCCACTCTTCTCCCCCTCCACTCTTCTCCCCCCTCCACTCTTCTCCCCCCCTCCACTCTTCTCCCCCCTCCACTCTTCTCCCCCCCTCCACTCTTCTCCCCCCCTCCACTCTTCTCCCCCCCTCCACTCTTCTCCCCCCCATTCTTCTCCCCCCCCCCCCACTCTTCTCCCCCCCTCTCCACTCTTCATCCTCCCCCCAAGCAAGCGGGCCACATCCTCACTCGCTCTTCCCCTGGGTCTACCAACCCCCCCCCCCCCCAAAAACTCTTCCTGGGCCACAGCACTGATCGTGGCAGAAACCGACCGGTGTTTATACTGAGTCTAATTTCTTAAACAATGACCAGCTTTTGTTGTATTGCAGGTGGAAGGGGTGTTTTATGTCAATGAGACCTTGAAAAGTTTGATGTTTGATGAACTTCGAAACTCATGCCGTGGGGGAGGTAAGAACAAGTTGCAAGAAGCTCATGATGTTGGCCTTGAGTAGAGGAGTGAGTCTGCAGCACGCAAACAAGCCCTTCAGCCCAACTTGCCAACATGTCCCAGCTACACTAGACCCACCTGCCTGCACTTGGTCCATATCCCTCCAAAGCTGTCCTATCCATGTACCTGTCTAAATGTTTCTTAAACGTAGGGATAGTCCCAGCCTCAAATACCTCATAGAAACATAGAAAATAGTTACAGGGGTAGGTCATTCGGCCCTTCGAGCCAGCACCGCCATTCAATATGATCATGGCTGATCATCCAAAATCAGCAGGAACAGGGTACTGATTTTCTAGCAGCTTGTTCCGTACACACACTATCCTTTGTGTGAAAAAGTTACCCCTCAGAACCTATGTCCTCGATTCCCCTACTCTGGGCAAGAGACTCTGTGCATCTACCCGATCTATTCCTCTCATGATTTTATACACTAATTCTCCTTTGCATAACCATTACACATCCTCTGAACACCTGTGGAAAATACTGCTTGAAGATCAGGCCATCAAACTGCTGCAAGCACGTGGTCTACAGGACACCCATGATCCGTGCTCCACTGTGCAGTGCAGAGATAATGGACAATAGGTGCAGGAGTAGGCCATTCGGCCCTTCGAGCCAGCAGATAGACGCCACCTACAGCAGGCGCTTAAACAATCACTAACGCTGTCTCTGCAAAATCCACCAAATTCAACACTCCCTATGTAAAAAAAAAACTTGGCCTGCGCATTTGTTGCAAACTTTGCCCCCCCCCCCAAGCATAAAGCAATGCCCTCTATCATATCATATCATATATATACAGCCGGAAACAGGCCTTTTCGGCCCTCCAAGTCCGTGCCGCCCAGTGATCCCCGTACATTAACACTATCCTACACCCACTAGGGACAATTTTTACATTTACCCAGCCAATTAACCTACATACCTGTACGTCTTTGGAGTGTGGGAGGAAACCGAAGATCTCGGAGAAAACCCACTCAGGTCACGGGGAGAACGTACAAACTCCTTACAGTGCAGCACCCGTAGTCAGGATCGAACCTGAGTCTCCGGCGCTGCATTCGCTGTAAAGTAGCAACTCTACCGCTGCGCTACCGTGCCGTACCGTACCGTGCTCTAGTGTTTGACATTTGCATCATTGGAAAAGCTTCTGACTGTCTACCCTGTCTATGCCTCTCATCATTTTATATACTCCTCTCAGGTCTCCCCTCAACCTCTGGCATTCCACAGCAAACAATCTGAGTCTGTTTGCTTGTAGGTTGAAATTAAGTTGTTCGTTCCTGAATCAATGTGCTGATGATCTGTGTGGGTGTGCAGCTTTAACTGTTCCTCGCCCTTTTACAATGGGACCAGTAAAATTAAGAGCTGCTGGGAATGAGATGGTTGGGTCATTTTCAAGTCCTGTTTTTGCTTCTGTTGGCACGTTGGAATACATCTTGGTAAGCTGATGAGCTTCATCTTCTGTCTTGTTCTAGGTGTGGGTGGCTTCCTGCCGGCCATGAAGCAGATTGCCAACGTGGCAGCGTTGCCTGGGATAGTCCACGTGAGTCAGTCAGCACCTAACTACAAATTGCCTCTCTGCGAGATTTGCTACGACGAACAATGTTGGGGTAGCGCAGTTGGTAGAGCCGCTGCCTCTCAGCGACAGAGACCCGGGTTTAATCCTGACCTCTGGTGCTGCCTGTGTGGAGTTTGCATAGGTAGACACAAAATGCTGGAGTAACTCAGCGGGTCAGGCAGCATCTCGGGAGAGAAGGAATGAGTGACGTTTCGGGTCGAACGATTGGCACCAACGATTTAGGTAAAAAACGGGATGAGGTCCTACAAGGTGAATTTAGAGAGCTAGGAGATAAACTTAAAAGTAGGACCTCAAAGGTAATAATCTCTGGATTACTACCAGTGCCACGTGCTAGTCAGAGTAGGAATAGGAGGATATTTCAGATGAATACGTGGCTTGGAAAATGGTGCAAGGGGGAGGGATTCAAATTTTTAGGACATTGGAACCAGTTCTGGGAGAGGTGGGACCAGTACAAACAGGACGGTCTGCACCTGAGCTGGAATGGAACCAATGTCCTAGGGGGAGTGCTTGCTAGTGCTGTCGGGGAGGATTTAAACTAATGTGGCAGGGGGATGGGAGCAGGAGCAGAGAGACAGAGGGGTGTAAAATGAGGGTAGAAGCAACAGGTAGCAAGGTGAAAAGTAAAAGTGGCAGGCAGACAAATCCAGGGCAAAAATCAAAAAGGGCCACTTTTCAACATAATTGTATAAGGGGTAAGAGAGTTGTAAAAACAAGCCTGAAGGCTTTGTGTCTCAATGCAAGGAGTATACGTAATAAGGTGGATGAATTAAATGTGGAGATAGTTATTAATGATTATGATATAGTTGGGATTACGGAGACATGGCTCCAGGGTGACCAAGGCTGGGAGCTCAACATCCAGGGATATTCTATATTCAGGCGGGATAGACAGAAAGGAAAAGGAGGTGGGGTAGTGTTACTGGTTAGAGAGGAGATTAAAGCAGTGGAAAGGAAGGACATTAGCTTGGAGGAAGTGGAATCGATATGGGTAGAGCTACGAAACACTAAGGGGCAGAAAACGCTAGTGGGAGTTGTGTACAGGCCACCTAACAGCAGTAGTGAGGTTGGGGATGACATCAAGCAGGAAATTAGAAATGCGTGCACTAAAGGTGCAGCAGTTATAATGGGTGGCTTCAATCTACATATAGATTGGGTGAACCAAACTGGCAGGGGTGCTGAGGAAGAGGATTTCTTGGAATGTTTGAGAGATGGTTTTCTAAACCAACATGTCGAGGAACCAACGAGAGAACAGGCCATTCTAGACTGGGTATTGAGTAATGAGGACGGGTTAGTTAGCAGTCTTGTTGTGCGAGGCCCCTTGGGCAAGAGTGATCATAATATGGTAGAGTTCTTCATTAGGATGGAGAGTGACAAAGTCAATACAGAAACAAGTGTTCTGAACTTAAAGAAAAGTAACTTTGAGGGTATGAGTCGTGAATTGTCCAAGATAGACTGGCGATTGATGCTGAAAGGGTTGACGGTGGACATGCAATGGAAGGCATTTAAAGGTCGCATGGATGAACTACAACAAGTGTTCATCCCAGTTTGGCAAAAGAACAAACCAGGAAAGGTAGTGCATCCGTGGCTAACAAGGGAAATCAAGGATAGTATTAAAACAAAAGATGAAGCATACAGATTAGCCAGAA
This sequence comes from Rhinoraja longicauda, assembly GCF_053455715.1. Lineage (NCBI taxonomy): Eukaryota > Metazoa > Chordata > Chondrichthyes > Rajiformes > Arhynchobatidae > Rhinoraja > Rhinoraja longicauda. The sequence continues at coordinate 3,269,527 of NC_135972.1, read as the reverse complement.
AAAGTAGCATACCAGAGGACTGGGAGAAATTCAGAGTCCAGCAGAGGAGGACAAAGGGCTTAATTAGGAAAGGGAAAATAGATTATGAGGGGAAAACTGGCAAGGAACATAAAAACTGACTGCAAAAGCTTTTATAGATATGTTAAGAGAAAAAGATTAGTTAAGACAAATGTAGGTCCCTTGCAGTCGGAAACAGGTGAATTGATCATAGGGAACAAGGAGATGGCAGACCAATTGAACAAATACTTTGGTTCTATCTTCACTAAGGAAGACATAAACCGTCTGCCGGAAATAGCGGGGGACCGGGAGTCTAATGAGATGGAGGAACTGAGGGAAATCCAGGTTAGTTGGGAAGTGGTGTTAGGTAAATTAAATGGATTAAATGCAGATAAATCCCCAGGGCCAGATAGGCTGCATCCCAGAGTGCTTAAGGAAGTAGCCTCAGAAATAGTGGATGCAATAGTGATAATTTTTCAAAACTCTTTAGATTCTGGAGTAGCTCCTGAGCTAATGTAACCCCACTTTTTAAAAAGGGAGGGAGAGAGAAAACGGGGAATTATAGACCAGTTAGCCTAACATCGGTAGTGGGGAAAATGCTAGAGTCAGTTATTAAAGATCTGAATGGTGTCAAGTTAGGAGGAGGGGGAGTTCAACGAGATCTGGGTGTCCTAGTGCATCAGTCAATGAAAGGAAGCATGCAGGTACAGCAGGCAGTGAAGAAAGCCAATGGAATGTTGGCCTTCGTAACAAGAGGAGTTGAGTATAGGAGCAAAGAGGTCCTTCTACAGTTGTACCGGGCCCTGGTGAGACCGCACCTGGAGTACTGTGTGCAGTTTTGGTCTCCAAATTTGAGGAAGGATATTCTTGCTATGGAGGGCGTGCAGCGTAGGTTCACTAGGTTAATTCCCGGAATGGCGGGACTGTCGTATGTTGAAAGGCTGGAGCGATTGGGCTTGTATACACTGGAATTTAGAAGGATGAGGGGGGATCTTATTGAAACATATAAGATAATTAGGGGATTGGACACATTAGAGGCAGATAACATGTTCCCAATGTTAGGGGAGTCCAGAACAAGGGGCCACAGTTTGAGAATAAGGGGTAGGCCATTTAGAACGGAGATGAGGAAGAACTTTTTCAGTCAGAGGGTGGTGAAGGTGTGGAATTCTCTGCCTCAGAAGGCAGTGGAGGCCAGTTCGTTGGATGCTTTCAAGAGAGAGCTGGATAGAGCTCTTGAGGATAGCGGAGTGAGGGGGTATGGGGAGAAGGCAGGAACGGGGTACTGATTGAGTGATCAGCCATGATCGCATTGAATGGCGGTGCTGGCTCGAAGGGCTGAATGGCCTACTCCTGCACCTATTGTCTATTGTCTATTGTCTATCACATTTGGAAAGTGGTGAAATCATCGGACAAAGTCAGCATAGATTTACCAAAGGCACGGTAGCGCAGCAGTAGAGTTGCTGCTTTACAGCGAATGCAGCGCCGGAGACTCAGGTTCGATCCTGACTACGGGTGCTGCACTGTAAGGAGTTTGTACGTTCTCCCCGTGACCTGCGTGGGTTTTCTCCGAGATCTTCGGTTTCCTCCCACACTCCAAAGGCGTACAGGTATGTAGGTTAATTGGCTGGGTAAATGTAAAAAAAAAAAAATTGTCCCTAGTGGGTGTAGGATAGTGTTAATGTACGGGGATCACTGGGCGGCACGGACTTGGAGGGCCGAAAAGGCCTGTTTCCGGCTGTATATATATGATATGATGATATGATATGTCTGACATGGAAACATAGAAACATAGAAAATAGGTGCAGGAGTAAGCCATTTGGCCCTTCGAGCCTGCACCGCCATTCAATATGATCATGGCTGATCATTCAGCTCAGTTGCCTGTACCTGCCTTCTCTCCATACCCCCTGACGAATCTTATAGAATTTTTCGAGGATGTAACTAGTAGAGTGGATAAGGGAGAACCAGTCGATGTGTTATATCTGGACTTTCAGAAGGCCTTCGACAAGGTCCCACATAGGAGATTGGTGTACAAACTTAAAGCACACGGTATTGAGGGTTCAGTGTTGAGGTGGATAGAAAATTGGTTGGCGGACAGGAAGCAAAGAGTAGGAATAAACGGGTCCTTTTCGGAATGGCAGGCAGTGACTAGTGGGGTACCGCAAGGCTCAGTGCTGGGACCCCAGTTATTTACAGTGTATATTAATGATTTGGACGAGGGAATTGAATGCAACATCTCTAAGTTTGTGGATGACACGAAGCTGGGTGGCAGTGTTAGCTGCGAGGAGGATGCTAGGAGGCTGCAGAGTGACTTGGATAGATTAGGCGAGTGGGCAAATGCATGGCAGATGCAATGTAATGTGGATAAATGTGAGGTTATCCACTTTGGCGGCAAGAACAGGAAAGCAGAGTATTACCTGAATGGTGACCGATTGGGAGAAGGGGAGATGCAACGTGACCTGGGTGTCATGGTGCACCAGTCATTGAAAGCAAGCATGCAGGTGCAGCAGGCAGTGAAGAAAGCGAATGGTATGTTGGCATTCATAGCAAGAGGATTTGAGTTTAGGAGCAGGGAGGTTCTGCTGCAGTTGTACAGGGCCTTGGTGAGACCGCACCTGGAGTATTGTGTGCAGTTTTGGTCTCCTAACCTGAGGAAAGACGTTCTTGCGTTAGAGGGAGTACAGAGAAGGTTCACCAGATTGATCCCTGGGATGGCGGGACTTTCATACGAGGAAAGACTGGATAGACTGGGCTTGTACTCGCTGGAATTTAGAAGACTGAGGGGGGATCTTATAGAAACATATAAAATTCTTAAGGGGTTGGAGAGGCTGGATGCGGGAAGATTGTTCCCGATGTTGGGGGAGTCCAGAACCAGGGGTCACAGCTTAAGGATAAGGGGGAAGTCTTTTAGGACCGAGATGAGAAAACATTTCTTCACACAGAGAGAGGTGAGTCTGTGGAATTCTCTGCCACAGAAGGTAGTTGAGGCCAGTTCATTGGCTATATTTAAGAGGGAGTTAGATGTGGCCCTTTTTGCTAAAGGGATCAGGGGGTATGGAGAGAAGGCAGGTACAGGCTACTGAGCTGGATGATCAGCCATGATCATATTGAATGGCGGTGCAGGCTCGAAGGGCCAAATGGCCTACTCCTGCACCTATTTTCTATGTTCCGAAACGTCACCCATTCCTTCTCTCCCGAGATGCTGCCTGACCCGCTGAGTTACTCCAACGTTTTGTGTCTACCTTTGATTTTAACCAGCATCTGCAGTTTTTATCCTGGAGTTTGCATAGTCTTTTTGCTGACTGGAAAACGCGCAACAAAACCTTTCACGGTACCTCGGTATACATGGCAACAGTGAACTGAACTAAACGTTCCCCCTGTGACCACGTGGGTTTCCTCCCACATCCCAAAGATGTGCGGGTTTGTCGGTTCATTGGCCCTCTGTAAATTGCTCCAAGTGTGTAGGGAGTGGATGAGATAGTGGGATAACACAGAACATAGGGCAGTGCAGTGGTGGTGCAGCGGTAGAGTTGTTGCCTTACAGCCAATGCAGCGCCGGAGACCCGGGTTCCATCCCGACTACGGGAGCTGTCTGTACGGAGTTTGTACGTTCTCCCCGTGACCTGCGTGGGTTTTCTCCGAGATCTTTGGTTTCCTCCCACACTCCAAAGACGTGCAGGTTTGTAGGTTAATTGGCTTGTTATAAATGCAAATTGTCCCTAGTGTGTGTAGGATAGTGTTAGTGTGCGGGGATCGCTGGTCGGTGCGGACTCGGTCGGCTGAAGGGCTGTTTCCGCGCTGCATCTCTAAACTAAACTAAACTGCTGAAACAATTTTATTCAAACTTGATTTTTTTTCTGAAGAAATCCATTGGACTTCCTGATGTCCACTCAGGCTACGGGTTTGCAATTGGGAACATGGCAGCGTTCGACATGGATGACCCAGAGTCTGTTATATCCCCAGGTAATAAAACTGTCTTGACCTTTATATACTGTGCCCTCCATAATGTTTGGGACAAAGACTATCATTTATTTATTTCCCTCTGTACTCCACAATTTGACATTTGTAATAGAAAAAATCACATGTGGTTAAAGTGCACATTTTTTTGTCAGATTTGACTAAAGGTCATTTTGATACATTTTGGTTTCACCATGGAGAAATGACAGCAGTGTTTATACATAGTCCCCCCCATCTGTGCAGGGAGTGGACAGACAATGTTTCAGGTTGGGACCTTCAATGCTATAAACTAGTGAAGAAAGGTCCTGATCTGAAATGCCTATTCCCCCCACAGATGCTGCCTGACCCGTTGAGTTGGAGAATCAGACAGTGTTGAAACAGACCCTTTGGCCCAACTTGCCCATGCCATCCAACATGTCCCATCTCCACTAGTTCCATCTGCCTGTGTTTTACCCTCTAAACCTATCCTTTCCATGGTACCTATCCAAATGTCTCTTAAATGTTATGATGGTCCCTGCCTCACCAACTCCTCTGGCAGCTCGTTCCATACACACAGCAATTTGTGTAAGAACAAAGTTACCCCTCAGGTTCCTATCTTTCTCCCCACATCTTAAATTTGTGTCCTCTGGTTCTTGATTCCCCTGCACTTGGCTAAAAACTCTGTGCAATATCTGTTCCTACAGCAAGTCCGGCACTTTGTGCTTTGTTCAAGGTTTAATATTCTGTCGATGTTTATATATTTTGTCGATTCTACGTTGTTGCCACAAAGTCATCTTGTGTTTGTGAAAGACTTTGGGCACATAGAGGAATGTGGACTTCCATTTTTGCTGCCTGAATTTCATGTGCTCGGAGAGAGAGAGAGAATGCAAGGGGTAGTATAAGAAAATACCTGCAGATGCTGGTACAAATCGAAGGTATTTATTCACAAAATGCTGGAGTAACTCAGCAGGTCAGGCAGCATCTCGGGAGAGAAGGAATGGGCGACGTTTCGGGTCGAGACCCTTCTTCAGACTGATGTCAGGGGGGCAGGACAAAGGAAGGATATAGGTGGAGACAGGAAGATAGAGGGAGATCTGGGAAGGGGGAGGGGAAGAGAGGGACAGAGGAACTATCTAAAGTTGGAGAAGTCAATGTTCATACCGCTGAGCTGCAAGCTGCCCAGGCGAAATATGAGGTGCTGTTCCTCCAATTTCCGGTGGGCCTCACTATGGCACTGGAGGAGGCCCATGACAGAAAGGTCAGACTGGGAGTGGGAGGGGGAGTTGAAGTGCTCGGCCACTGGGAGATCAGGTTGACCAACGCGGAATGCAAGGGGAGTGATTTCTCAGGACGTGTATTTGCCTTTTGCAGGCGGCGTGGGCTTTGACATCAACTGCGGCGTGCGGTTGCTGCGCACCAACCTCGACGAGGGGGACGTGCAGCCCGTGAAGGAGCAGCTGGCACAGGCCATGTTTGACCACATTCCCGTCGGAGTTGGATCCAAAGGGGTCATCCCAATGGGAGCCAAGTAAGAACACTCCGCAGGGAAGGAGACTGAAGTTGTACAAGAATGAGGAACAAGCCAGAGTGATCAGATTTGATTGCATAGAGTCGTAGAGTGATACAGTGTGGAAACAGGCCCTTCGGCCCAACTCGCCCACACCGGCCAACAATGTCCCAGCTACACTAGTTCCACCTGCCTGCATTTGGTCCATATCCCTCCAAACCTGTCCTATCCATGCACCTTTCAACTGTTTCTTAAATGTTGGGATAGTCCTACCCTCAACTACCTCCTCTGGCAGCCTGTTCCATACACCCACCACCCTCTGTGTGAAAAGGTTACCCCTTGGATTCCTATTAAATCTTTTCCCCATTGCCTTGAACCCATGTCCTCTGGACCTCGATTCCCCTACTCTGGGTAAAAGACTGTGCATCTACCCGATCTATTCCTGCCATGTTTGGCACGCAAGGTCTTTTTCCTGTGAATTGCTTGCTTTATGCTTGTGAAAGGGCTGTGGTGACATTCAACTCTTTAGGCTTGTTGAATACAAGTTGGTGTGCTGAGATTGAGTAGGACTTTGTACAGTGTGAGTAGTGCATAACATAATCATGACTTGAATTGTCTCCGGTGCTGCTCATGCAGGGGAGTTCAGTTTAGTTTGGAGACACAGCGTGGAGAAAGACCCATCGGCCCACCGAGTCCGTGACGACCAGCGATCACCCCGTACGTACGCTAACACTATGCTACACACTCCGGACCATTTACAATTTTTTACTGAAGCCAATTAACCTACAAACCTGTACATTTTGGAGTGTGGAATGAAACTGAAGATCTCGGTGAAACACCACATTGTCACCGAGAGAACGCACAAACTCCGTACAGACAGCACCCGTAGTCGGGGTTGAACCTGGGTCTCTGGCTCTGTAGGGCAGCAACTCTACCGCTGCACCAAGAATGAGGAACGAGAGAATGATCAGATTTGATGGGGGGTGGGGGGGGGGAACTGCAGATGCTGGTTTAAATCGAAGGTAGACACAAAATGCTGGAGTAACTCAGCGGGTCAGGCAGCATCTCGGGAGAGAAGGAATGGGTGACGTTTCGGGTCGAGACCCTTCTTCAGACTGATGTCAGGGGAGGGGGCGGGACCCCACCCCGAAACGTCACCCATTCCTTCTCTCCGGAGATGCTGCCTGACCCGCTGAGTTACTCCAGCATTTTGTGTCTACGATCAGATTGGATTGCAGGTTTGGCACGTGAAGGTGTCTGTGGATTGCTTGATTTATGCTTGTGATAGGCTTTAATGGCCCATCCATCATTCAACTCCCCTCACACGGCCACCACTTGGTAAACTCCCGTCTTTACTCGGAGTTTGATGATCTTCATTCAGTTTAGTTTCAAGGTCGACGTACAGGGAAGATGCCCAATCTCTTGCCCAGGATAGGGGAATCACGAACCAGAGGACATTGGTTTCAGGTGAGAGGGGGGAAAGATTTAATAGGAACCTGAGGGGGGAAACTATTTCATACAAAGGGTGGTGGGTGTGTGGAACGGGGCAGGTACTATCGCAACGTGTAAGAAACATTTAAACAGGTACATGGATAGGACAGATTTCGAGGGATATGGGCCAAACACAGGCAGGTGGGACTAGTGTAGATGGGACATGTAGATTGATGTGGGCAGGTTGGGCCGAATGGCCTGTTTCCACACTCTATGACAATATAGTATGAAAACAGGCCCTTCGGCTCACAGGGTCCACACCAACTGTCTAACTCTTCTACATCCCGCAGCTCCGCTCTTGCTCCCCATCCCTCCACTCGCAACAAGGACAGGATCCCCCTCGTTCTCACCTTCCACCCCACCAGCCAGCGGATCCAACATATCATCCACCAACATTTCCGTCACCTACAACAGGACCCCACCACTGGCCATATCTTCCCATCCCCTCCCCTCTCTGCATTCCGCAGAGACCGTTCCCTCCGCAACTCCCTGGTCCACTCGTCCCTTCCTACCCAAACCACCCTAACCCCGGGCACTTTCCCTTGCAACCGCACGAGATGCAACACCTGTCCCTTTACCTCCCCCCTCAACTCCATCAAAGGACCCAAACATTCTTTCCAGGTGAGACAGAGGTTCACCTGCACCTCCTCCAACCTCATCTATTGCATCCGCTGCTCTAGATGTCAACTCATCTATATCGGCGAAACCAAGCGCAGGCTCGGCGATCGCTTCGCTGAACACCTGCGCTCGGTCCGCATTAACGCAACTGATCTCCCGGTGGCCCAGCACTTTGACTCCCCCTCCCATTCCCAGTCTGACCTCTCTGTCATGGGCCTCCTCCAGTGCCATAGTGAGGCCCGCCGGAAATTGGAGGAGCAGCACCTCATATTTCGCCTGGGCAGTTTGCGGCCCGGTGGTATGAACGTCGACTTCTCCAACTTCAGATAGCTCCTCTGTCCCTCCCTTCCCCTCCTCCTTCCCAGATCTCCCTCTATCTTCCTGTCTCCACCTATATCCTTCCTTTGTCCCACCCCCGACATCAGTCTGAAGAAGGGTCTCGACCCGAAACGTCACCCATTCCTTCTCTCCCGAGATGCTGCCTGACCTGCTGAGTTACTCCAGCATTTTGTGAATAAACCAACTGTCTATCTGCTGAGTATAATATTTTAAAGCATTTATTTTAGATTTCCAGTGTGCGCATCAATTTCTAATGCTTTCCAACCCTTCACCTTCTAATAGTTAATTTTTACTGAAGAATATGACAGCCAGTATTTTGTGTAATAGATTTGATTGGTTTGCTTATTCTTTGAATGTTACAGCTATCAAAGGGCAGCTTTGAATTAATTACTTTATTGCTGAGTGCAAATCAAAACCTATCTAATTGACTTTTGTAATACTCATGCCATTCCTCGATGTACACCCAATTCTCCCCCCCCCCCCCCCACCTATATTCCTGCCATTGGATTCTCAATTTGCACCTCTTCTATCCTTATGTTCATACATTCTAGGAGCAGAATTAGGCCATTCGGCCCATCTGGTCCATTCCGCCATTCTATCATGGCTGATCTATCTCTCCCTCCCAACCCCATTCTCCTGCCTTCTCCCCATAACCCCTGACACCCGCACTAATCAAGAACCTGTCAATGTCCGCCTTAAAAATATCCACTGACTTGGCCTCCACAGCCTTCTGTGGCAATGAACTCCGCAGTTTCACCACCCTCTGACTAAAGAAATTCCTCCCCAACACATCTCACACTTTTTTTGTCTCTCCAGCTCTGACCTTTGTCCAACGATCTTCCCCCTCCCCACCGCACCTGTATCCACCTATCACTCGCCAGGCCTTGTCCCACCCCCTACTTCTATTCCAGCTTCCCCCCCCCCCTCCTGTAATCACTTTGAAGAAGGGCCTCGACATGAAACATGGACCCCACCTATCCCTGTTCTCCAGACGCTGGCTGGCCCGCTGAGTGACTCCAGCATCTTGTGTTGTTGGTTTTTTTTTTGCTTGCCTCTGTGCTGCCACGTTCTCTGTTGACAAACGTTTCCTTGCAGGGACCTGGAGGAGGCTTTGGAGATGGGAGTGGACTGGTCGCTGCGGGAAGGGTATGCCTGGGCCGAGGATAAGGAGCATTGTGAAGAGTACGGGAGGATGCTGCAAGCTGATCCTTCCAAAGTCTCTGCAAAAGCCAAGAAGCGGGGATTACCTCAGGTGCTCATCTAGTCCACATGTTCCGTTATCCTATCCCTGCTACAGAGCCAACCCTGTTCACTGCTGCATTCCCCCCCCCTCGTGCCTGGACCCACTGTGTGGACATTGACAGGCGCAACCTTGCTATATGTGTAGAACGGAACTGCAGATGCTGGTTTAAACCAAAGGTAGACACAAAATGCTGGAGTAACTCAGCGGGACAGGCAGCATCTCGGGAGAGAAGGAATGGGTGATGTTCCGGGTCGAGACCCTTCTTCAGACAGCAAAACTGTAAAATAGAAAACACGCAAGGTAGACGAGCAGCCGTGATCTTTGTTCTGTTGGGAGGGCAGGCAAGAGACTGAAATGGGCCCTTCCGCCCAATATGTCCATGCCAACCTAGATGTCAATAGACAATAGGTACAGGAGGAGGCCATTCGGCCCTTCAAGCCAGCACTGCCATTCAATGTGATCATGGCTGATCATTCTCAATCAGTACCCCGTTCCTGCCTTCTCCCCATACCCCCTGACTCCGCTATCCTTAAGAGCTCTATCTAGCTCTCTCTTGAATGCCATCAGAGAATTGGCCTCCACTGCCTTCTGAGGCAGAGAATTCCACAGATTTATAACTCTGACTGAAAAAGTTTTTCCTCACCTCCATTCTAAATGGCCTACCCCTTATTCTTAAACTGTGTCCCTCTAAGTTAGTCCCATTTGCCAGCATATCTTTCTCAATGGTGCCTTTATTTTTACGTGTGCAAACGCCCAGTGAAATTCTTTTCTTGCATACGGTCCAGTAGTGTATTCCCACACCCAAGCACATCCCTGATTAGCAAGTGTCCAGAAATAATCTACTGCAGCCGCATGCAAGAGGCAGCATGCTGAACCTTATCCATCCACCTACCTGCCCTCTCCATGTTGTTTGTCCCTGGCCTTCCAAGTGCTTAGTCCAGGCAGTTAAATGTTGCGAGAAACTCTGCCTCCATCACTCCCTGGTGCAGAACATTCTGGATTTCAAGCAGGTGAACAGAATTGGGCGGTCACGGTGGCGCAGCGGTAGAGTTGCTGCCTTACAGCGAATGCAGCGCCGGAGACCCGGGTTCCATCCCGACCACGGGTGCTGTCTGTACGGAGTTTGTACGTTCTCCCCGTGACCTGCGTGGGTTTTCTCCGAGATCTTCGGTTTCCTCCCAAACTCCAAACACGTACAGGTTTGTAGGTAAATTGGCTTGGTATAAATGTAAAAATTGTCCCTAGTGTGTGTAGGATAGTGTTAATGTGCGGGGATCGCTGGCCGGCACGGACCCGGTGGGCCGAAGGGCATGTTTCCGCGCTGTATCTCTAAAATTAAAACTAAAAACGAAATTCCTCTTCTCTTCAGCTTACACCCTCCATTGTTAGACTCCTCTGGTACGGGGAGAAGGTGTTGCTGTTTCTCCTGTGTGTTATTGTGTTGGATTCTCAGTTATTAGTGAGCTGACGTTCCAACTCTGCCTTTCCAGTGTTCAGCTGGGTAGAGTAGTGTTTGAATGAGATGGCTAGCGGCCGGTGCGGTGACGGTCCAGTGCTGGTGCGGCGCGGTGCCAGTCCGGTGGCGGCGCGGTGCCGGTGCAGTGTGGTGACCGTTTCCCCTCCCTGTGCAGCTGGGGACGCTGGGCGCTGGCAACCACTACGCCGAGATTCAGGTTGTGGATGAGATCTACAATGACTACGCGGCCCGCAAGATGGGCATCGACCACAAGGGGCAGGTGTGCGTCATGATTCACAGCGGCAGCAGAGGGTTCGGGCACCAGGTCGCTACAGGTAAAGCGCGGGGACTTCCACTGGCCTACGTACGATGACGAGCATCTCCTGCGTCCTCTGGCAGTGTTCCTGTCTCCACCTTTCACTCTTTGTGGATGAGGTCATATGTGATAGGAGAAGAATTAGGCCATTCGGCCCATCAAGTCTACTCCGCCATTCAATCGTGGCTGATCCATCTCCCTCCTAACCCCATTCTCCTGCCTTCTCCCCATAACCCCTGACACCCACACTGATCAAGAATCTATCTCTGCTTTAAAAATATCCACTGACTTGGCCTCCACAGCCTTCTGTGGCAGTGAATTCCACAGATTCACCACCCTCTAACTAGAAATACCTCCTCATCTACCTATAGGAAAATAACTGCAGATGCTGGTACAAATCGAAGGTCTCACAAAATGCTGGAGTAACTCAGCAGGTCAGGCAGCATCTAGGAGAGGGAATGGGCGACGTTTCGGGTCGAGACCCTTAGGGTCTGCTGAGTTACTCCAGTATTTTGTGATATCCTCATTTTCCTAAATGCACGTCCTTTAATTCTGAGGCTGTGCCCTCTGGTCCTAGACTCTCCCCTAGTGGAAACATCCACAGATAACTCCATAATGTGTTCTGAACATAACAACCTTTAAAGACACTGATGAATTTAAATTTTAACTAAGGAATTGGTGTGCTACAATGCTGAGAATTATATTCTACACTCTGTATCTTCCCCTTTGCTCTACCTGTTGTACTTGAGTTAGACTTGATTGTGTTTATGTACAGTATTATCTGATCTGATTGGATAGCAAAGCTTTTCACTGTACCTCGGTACACGTGACAATAATAAACCTAAACTTTACAATGAAGAAAATCTTTAGGGTGAGGTGGAGTGACTTTATCCTTGAACCTCAGTTTTTAATCTTATCCTAGAGTTTTTTAATTGTTAATTGAAATCTTAATTTATCAGAGTCTTTAAATGTCGATAGACCTATCTGTCTTATTATATAGTTATAAATGTAGGCAAATAAAGGTAAGTATTCCATTTGTTCTCTTTATCCCTCCTCTGTGTAAGACCATTGAACAGGGTGGTGCAGCGGTAGAGTTGCTGCCTTACAGTGCCAGAGACCCGGGTTCCATCCTGATTACGGGTGCAGTCTGTACCATCTCCTTTGACCACATGGGTTTTCTCCGGGTGCTCCGGTTTCCTTCCACACTCCAAAGACATGCAGGTTTGTAGGTTAACACAAAATGCCAGAGTAACTCAGCGGGACAGGCAGCATCTCTGCAGAGAAGGAATGGGTGACGTTTCGGGTCGAGACCCTTCTTCAGACTGATGTCAGGGGAGAGGGCGGGACAGAGATAGAATGTAGTTGGAGACAGTAAGACTGGTGGGAGAACTGGGAAGGGGGAGGGGATGGAAAGAGAGGGAAAGCAGGGGCTATTTGAAGTTAGATAAGTCAATATTCATACCGCTGGGGTGTAAACGTACAGGTATGTAGGTTAATTGGCTGGGTAAATGTAAAAATTGTCCCTAATGGGTGTAGGATAGTGTTAATGTGCGGGGATCACTGGGCGGCACGGACTTGGAGGGCCGAAAAGCCTGTTCCCGGCTGTATATGATATGATAAACTACCCAGACGAAATATGAGGTGCTGTTCCTCCAATTTGCGCTGGGCCTCACTATGACAATGGAGGAGGCCCAGGACAGAAAGGTCAGACTGGGAGGGGGAGTTGAAGTACTGAGCAACCGGGAGATCAGGTTGGTTAAGTCGGACTGAGCGGAGGTGTTCAGCGAAGCGATCGCCGAGCCTGTGCTTGGTCTCGCCGATATACAGGAGTTTGTAGGTTAACTGGCTTGTGTGAAAATTGTCAATTGTCCCTAGTGTGCACAATAGTGCTAGCTTAAGGGGTGAAGAAACAAAAAAAAATTAAAAATTCAATGTTCTCCAGAGATGCTGCCTGACCCGCTGAGTTACTCCAGCACTCTGTGTCTACCTTCGGTTTAAACCAGCATCTGCAGTTCCTTCCTGCACAACACAAAGCCCAGTCGCTGGTACCACCGACGCAGCTTGGTGTTTTGAGTTGTGTTGAAGTTTGTGGTGTTGGATAGCTGGGTGGTTGTTGGGATGAAGCAGCTGAGGCTTGTGTTGGTTTATGTTGCAGACGCGCTGGTGGCCATGGAGAAGGCCATGAAGAGAGACAATATAATCGTCAATGACCGGCAGCTGGCCTGTGCCAGGATCAACTCTCAGGAAGGGCAGGACTACCTGAAAGGCATGGCTGCAGCTGGCAACTACGCATGGGTCAACCGTTCCTCCATGACATTCCTGACACGGCAGGTGAGTGCGTGCTGCCCCCTTCACCTTGTTCTTCAACACTTTCACCGTTGTGTTCAAATGTAGAAAAGTGTAAAACGTTTAGAAACGCATGCAATTATATAAGCACTGGACAAGCTAGATGCAGGAAAAATGTTCCCAATGATGGGCAAGTCCAGAACCAGGGGCCACAACCGTCTAAGAATAAAGGGGAGGCCATTTAAAACTGAGGTGAGAAAACACTTTTTCACCCAGAGAGTTGTGAATGTGTGGAATTCTCTGCCACAGAGGGCAGTGGAGGCCAATTCACTGGATGAGATTAAAATAGTTAGATAGAGCTCTGGGGGCTAAGGAATCAAGGGATATGGGGAGAAGGCAGGCACTGATTGTGGATGATCAGCCATGATCACAATGAATGGCGGTGCTGGCTGGAAGGGCCAAATGGCCTCCTCCTGCACCTATTTTCTATATTTCTAATATCTTTCATCTTCCAGCTTCAATTCCAGGCTTTTCCAATGTCGTTGCTGGTCAGTAAATTTGCCAAGTTACGACACTATTAAAAGATTAGTTGCACATGGGTTTGTATTGGTTTGTCATTGTCAAGTGTACCAAGGTAGAGTCATGCTATCCAATTAAATTAGATAATACTATACATGAATACAATCAAGCCAAACTCAAGTACAACAGGTAGAGCAAAGAGAGAGAGAGAGAGAGAGAGAGAGAGAGACACCAGACTGCATTTCCAGAGGGAAAAGTCCAATATCCAATGGTTTAGAAAGACGTTATTTTCACGTGTACCTAGATACAGATACATTATTTTTGCACGCAATCCAGCAGAATCTTGCCCATTCCCACACTGACCTTTCTGTCCTGGGCCTCCTCCACTGTCAGAGTGAGGCCCAACGCAAATTGGAGGAACAGCACCTGGTATTTTGCTTGGGCAGCTTACACCCCAGCGGTATGAATTAGGATTTCTGCAATTTCAAGTGGTCCTTGCATCCCTTCTCTCTCTCTCTGTGTCCCTTCCCACCCTAGTCGTCATGCTAGTTTAACTTGAAGGTAGACACAAAATGCTGGAGTAACAGTTTAGGGTCGAGACCCTTCTTCAGACTGAAGGGTCTCGACCAGAAACGTCACCCATTCCATCTCTCCTAGATGCTGCCTGACCCGCTGAGTTACTCCAGCATTTTGTGATACCTTCGATTTATACCAGCATCTGCAGTTATTTTCCTACACTGATTTCCCTGTCTTGTTGTTTTCTCTCCCGTGTTTCCCAACTTGCTCTTTCCCAACCGTGAGTTCTATTTCCCCCGAGGGTTTTTCATTCCCTTTGTTCCCCGTTATTCCTTGTTTTAGGCATTTGCCAAAGTGTTCAACACTACACCGGATGATCTGGACATGCATGTGATCTACGACGTGTCTCACAACATAGCCAAGGTGGAGGAGCATGTGGTGGATGGGAAGCAGAAGACCTTGCTGATCCATAGGAAGGGATCCACAAGAGCCTTCCCACCTCACCACCCTCTCATACCAGTCGATTATCAGGTACCAAAACTGCCCAGAGGGACCATACTCTGAAACAGGGTCTCCACCCGTAACGTCACCCATTCCTTCTCTCCGGAGATATTGCCTGTCCTGTCCTGCAGAGGTACTCCAGCGTTTCGTGTCTTACCTCTGATTAAACCAGCATCTGCAGTTCCTTCCTGCATACCTTGTAGTTACGTGGAGAGGAGAAATCTTGCAAGATGTCCAAAGAGGCAAAAGGAACTGCAGACGCTGGAATCTTAAACAAAGCGCAAAGTGCTGGAGTAACTCAGGGGGTCAGGCAGCATCTGTGGAGGAATGGACAGGTGATGTTTCAGGTTGGGACCCTTCTTCAGACTGATTGTAGTAGGCGGGAGAAGGCTGGAAAAGAGAGGTGGTAGGGGGGGGGGGGGTGGTGGACAAAGCCTGGCAAGTGATAGATGTGTGATACAGTGCACCAAAAGAATATGTTTATGTTTGGTTACATGGACTTCCTTTCAGCGAGCTTTCACGTGGATGCACAGGGAATAGAGGTCTGTGGATCATGTGCAGACAGAGGTTAACTTGGCATCATGTTCCGAACGGGCATTGTGGGCTGAAGGGCCTGTTCCTTTGCTGTGGGTAACCGCCGTGAAGGGGGGAAGGGGAACACTTTGTGTAACTTTGTCAGTGCCCTTTATGTGGTGACTCTTTGCATACCTTGGGTATGCAAAACAAAAACTTTCACTGTTACTTATCACCTGTGACGATACAGTATTCCTTCATTCATTCAGTCCTATGTTTTAAGCCAGTGAGTGACTTCCTTGGCCAGACTACTGGCAGGATTAATGTCTTTTTTTTTTTCTGTACCCCTTTAAGTTAACTGGACAACCTGTGTTGATTGGTGGGACGATGGGTACCTGCAGCTATGTTCTCACGGGCACGGAGCAAGGCATGACCGAAACGTTCGGGACGACCTGCCACGGAGCGGTAAGGAATGAACAATAACCGTGTGGATCTTAACCTGATCATCGCCATCTTAGTTTAGAGATACAGCGCGGAAACAGGCCCATCGAGTCCGCACTGACCAGCGATCCCCGCACATCAACACTGTCTTACACACACTAGGGACAGTTTACACATGCGCCAAGCCAATTAACCTACAAACCTGCACGTCTTTGGAGTGTGGGAGGAAACCGAAGATCTCGGAGAAAACCCACGCGGTCACGGGGAGAACGTACAAACTCCGTACAGACAGCGCCCGTAGTCGGGATCGAACACAGTCTCTGGCGCTGCAAGTGCTGTAAGGCAGCAACTCTACCGCTGCGCCACCGTGCCGCCCTCTTGTCTGAGCATCATGTTATCAACCACTGTGGACATCTTTTTTTAAAAAAATTTAAAGCATAGTGCATTGCCTATATTATTCTTTATGTTCAATTTTGATTTGCTTGACGTAGTTCTGTGGACAGAAGCAGCTGGAGATTAATGTTCCATGTCCTTTCCAGGGCCGGGCCATGTCGCGTGCAAAGTCCCGACGTAACCTTGACTTCCAGGATGTGCTGGACAAGCTTGCGGACAAGGGCATAGCCATTCGCGTGGCTTCACCCAAACTAGTCATGGAAGAAGTAAGTGCTGCTCTTCATTTTGATCCTGGCTGTCAATTTCTGCTGCCGTTGATTAAATGCTGTGGGAGTAGTTTATTTTCCTGTGAACCTTGTACGACTTGTGTAGAGTGTGCACATTCATCAGTCACTGCTCAACTCGGGAGAACATTGAATGTCCATTGCACTATTAAAGTCATTGAGGCCAACTATGTGCAATGGAATGCGACTTAGATTTACCACCCCTAACCAACGGTGTATACGATTCCACTGTATATACATTTTTGAACATCGAGAATCTCGGCGATAAACACTAATATACACCGATCAGCCAAAACATTATGACCACTGACAGGTGAAGTGAATAACATTGATTATCTTGTTACAATGGCACCTGTCAAGGGGTGGGATATATTAGGCAGCAAGTGAACAGTCAGTTCTTGAAGTTGATGTGTTGGATGCAGGAGAAATGGGCAGGGTTAAAGACCTGAGCGACTTTGACAAGGGCCAAATTGTTACGGCCAGAAGACTGGGTCAGAGCATCTCTGAAACGGCAAAGCTTGTGGGGTGCTCCCGGTCAGCAGTGGTGAGTACCGACCGACAGTGGTCCGAGGAGGGACAAACCACAAACGGGCGACAGACAGGGTGTTGGGCGCCCAAGGCTCATCGATGCGCGAGGGCAACGAAGGCTATCCCGTCTGGTCCGAACCGACAGAAGGTCGACTGTGGCACAAGTCACAGAAAATGTTAATGGTGGTCACGGGAGGAATGTGTCACAATACACAGTGCATCGCACCCTGCTGCGTATGGGGCTGCACACGGAGGACCAACAGCATATTAGGCAGGTGGGCATAATGTTTTGGCTCATCAGGTCATAATGTTTTAGTTAATCGGTGTATAATTTGCAATAATTCTCAAACTTTATTTCTAAACACAGAACCCAGTATTCATTAGAGATCATTTTTATTATTGACATATATTGGAAAAACTGTACTTAGTAACTATAGTTAAGAGCATTTTCCTGACTTGTTCAAATTCACATTGAAGTTGACGTCAGTATTAGAAGCTACATCAAGATGTGTACGAGGACATTGCTCAAGATGCCTGAAGGAAAGCACTGTAATTGAATTGAAAACTACAGCATGGAACAGCACTGTGGCCCACCGAGTCCACGCCGACCATCGATCACCCGTTCGCACTAGTTAGGTGTTATCCCGCTTTCTCACCCACTCCCCACAAAATAGGGGCCAATTAACCTACAAACCTGCATGTCTTTGGGATGTGGGAGGAAACCCACGCAGTCACAAGGAGAACGTGCAAACCCTGCACAGATAGCAGCCAGGATCAGGATCAAACCTGGGTCTCTGGCGCTGTGTGGCAGCGACTACCAGCTGTACCACACTTGAGAAACCTTGGTGATTGGCATCTGCTGATTGTAGTTGGCAATTCACCATGGTTTTAAATTAAAGGCAGCTTTATTTCTCTGCATGTTTTTTGCGATGCAAAGGAATAGCTGCACTATACAAACTGTTTTCTGTAATGTCACTGTTGTGTCTTCGGGTTTGATGTCCTGATAATAACGACACAATTCAGGTTGTTTCAGTTGCCTTAATTTACTCCTTTATTCAGCTCCTTGCCTGTGTGGCGTAGTGATACTGAAAAGTGCTTACATACCTAATCACAGTGTGTGTGTGTGTGTGGTGAGTGTGCCTGATACAAAGTAGTGCAGGAGGTTGGGACTGCTACAATGAATATGTAGCATATGTAACATCCCCCCTTCTCAAAAGAAAAGAATAAAAGTTAGTGACACTAGAGGATTTCCAGAGCGAGGGTGGCAATCCTGTAGCAGATACCGTGGGATTATTCTGCCCACATTCATGGCATTCTGCTTTCTACTATACTACACAACAAAATATATAATGGCAGCTTGTTTTCTTTCAGGTAGTGCGTAGCCAGTCAAGAGTCATGTCTTGGCGTGACTTGTGACTTGTCCCTTCCAGTGCTAGCGATAACGCGCTGGGGGTAAGATGTTGCTCCTGGATCTAGTAGATCTGGTTGTTGCCTGCAGTGTTGCACTCGATGTATTGGTGACTTGTTGAGTCGTTTCCTGGCCATTGGTTGGTGCTGGTTGACTATATAACTCACTGGTAGCAGTTTGTGAGAATGTGTTGTCATCAATGGCAGGTGTTGCTGTTGCTGTGGGTGGTGTCCTAGGAGTTGCTGGTGTTGTCTTTGAAGTTGCAGGTGTTGACATTTCAGGTGTCGGGCGGATGTGAATTCTGTTTCGTCTCAACTGCCTGCCCGGTTCTGTCTCTATGATATATGATTTTGGGGTTCCAGCCCTACTGGTGATTTGTGCTGGGGTCCATTTCTTTGTTATTGGATCCTGAGCATGTACGTTTTGGCCTTGAAATAGTTCAGGCAAGTACTGTGCATTTTTGTTGTATTGTTTCAGCCCCTCCTCCTGGGCAGCTGCCAATTTTGCCCTTGTTTCTTCTTGGTCGATAGGGGGTTGGATTTTGCTTGGCAGGGTGGTTTTGTATTTCCTGCCATTTAGCATTTCTGCAGGAGACTTCATGTCAGCCTTTAGTGGAGTTGCCCGTAAGGATAATAGTGCCAGGTTTGGATCCTCCTTTGCCTCTCGGCATTTTATTAGTATTTTCTTGGCTGTCTGTACTTGCCTTTCAATAAACCCATGGCCCTTTGGGTAATGTGGTGAAGATGTTGTGATTTTGAACCCGTATTCGGTGGCCAGCTCTCTGAATTCCCGAGATGTGAATTGGGTTCCATTGTCACATACGATCTGCTCAGGTATTCCTTGCTCTGCAAACAACCCTCTAACAATTGACACAATTGTTTTAGCTTTCAAGTCCTTTATGTTTCTCACAAATGGGAATTTGGAGTAGTAGCAGGCCATAATCAAATACCATTGCTGGTTCTCTGTGAACAGGTCTGCTCCGATGGTTTGCCATGGCCGGCTTGGGATATCACTGGGTGTCATTTCCTCCTTCTGTTGTGAATTCCTGTATTTTTGGCATATGTGGCATGTAGATACCAGCTTTTCTATGTCCTTGTACATGCCTATCCAGTACACAGCGGATTTAGCACGGAGTCTGCACTTTTCCATTCCTAAGTGTCCTTGGTGGATCTTTTCGAGGATTTCTTTTTTCATGGACTTGGGTATGATGATTCGTGATCCGGCCAGCAGGACTCCATTCTCTACCGAAATATCATCACGGATGGTCCAGTATTCGCGGAGGATAGGCTGAACTTGTTGTCTCTTTTCTGGCCACCCCTGTATTACCATTTGGGTGAGGAGCTGGAGTTCTTCATCTCTGGCTGTTTCCTCTTTAATCTGTTCCAGCTTCACGCTTGTCACACTCACAATGTGGTGGATCTTTATGCTCAGCCCTTCCATCTCTTGTTTGTCATGTGTTGATAGTCTGGATAGGGCGTCAGCTAGCAGCAGGTCTTTTCCTGGCTTGTATCTGATGTTGTAGTCGTAGCTCTGTAGCCTCAGTAATAGTCTCTGTAGTCTGGCTGGTGCTTTGGTGAGGTTTTTTTTTCCGATTTGTTCTAGAGGGCGGTGGTCTGTTTCGATGTCGAAATACCTTCCATATAGGTAAGTGTGAAATTTCTCGCAGCCATAGACTACTGCTAAGAGTTCTCTCTCTATGTTTGCGTACCTTGATTCTGTAGGAGTGAGTGCTTTGGATGCATACGCAATAGGTCGGCCATTTTGTATCAGTACTGCTCCAACTCCTCTCATGGAGGCATCAACTTGGAGTGTTACAGGTTTCTGTCTGTCATAGTACTGCAGGATCGTTTCTTTGCTGATGAGTTGTTTTAATTTCCCAAAATCTTGGCTATGTGAAGCACACCAATCAAATTCAGCGTCGTCTTTCATCAATTCACGGAGATTTGCTGTATGATTAGCAAGCTTAGGTATGAAGACTCCCATGTATTGTATGAGCCCTAGGAAACTTCTTAACTGTTTCTTGTCTTTGGGTTCCTCCATGTGGTTGATAGCATCCACTTTTGTAGGGTCCGGTTTCACTCCTTCTGCAGAGTAAATCAGTCCAAAGAATTTGCACTCCCTTTCTTTGATTATGCATTTGTCTGCATTGAGCTTTATGCCGGCTCTTCGAGTTTTTTCCATAGCCTCATGGAGGTTGTAATCATGCGTGTTTTCATCTCTGCCGTATACTTGGATATCATCTGCTATCCCGATTGCCCCTTTACAGCCTTTGTATGTTTCATCTATTTTCCGCTGGAAGACATCTTGACTCACCTTCAGCCCGAATGGGAGCCTGTTGAATCTGAATCTGCCAAATGGCGTGTTGAAAGTGGTGAGCATTGATGACTTCCGGTCTATTTTGACGTTCCAATATCCATTGCTAGCATCCAGCTTGCTGAACACCTTGGAACCGGCTAGTGCGGGTGTGATCTCTTCAAGGGTTGGAGTTGGATAATGGTCGCGCTTCAATGCATTGTTCAGATCCCTGGGATCAAGGCATATCCTTAGTTTTCCGTTTGGCTTTTCTTTGATAACAATTGAATTTACCCAATCAGTTGGTTTAGTTATTGCTGTGATGATGCCCTTTTCTTCCATTTCGTTTAGTTGTTCCCTTAGCCTCTCTTTCAGTTCAAGGGGAACACGGCGGGGTGGGTGGATCACTGGCTTCACACTGGGGTCTACTGTGATATGGTATTCGTATTCCTCAAAACAACCAACGGTATCGTCAAAACACTCTGGGTACATGTCCATCAATTCTTCTTTGTTCCTGATGGGCGGCCGGTTTTTGATGGGTATGTTTCTGTCAATTCTGCAGGAGTTTGTCTTGATTTCATAGTTGATTGACACAATCTTCAGTCTTTGGCACGTGTTCAGGCCGAGAATAGCAGGTCCTTTCGATTTAGTGATGAAGAAGGGGCATTTCACTTCTTTCCCTTTGTATGTTCCTGCTATGATTATTTTGCCTAGCTGTGGGATTATGGAACCTCCGTATGCAGCTAGGACTACATCGCTACTTCCAAGGATTCCTTTCCTGACGCTGCCATCTTTTGTCATGTGTTCAGGGAATATCTTTCCGTAAAGATTGACTGGTAAGATATTGCTCTGGGCTCCAGTATCAATTTTGAGCCTTAGATTAATCGTTGTTCTTTTCTTTCCCACTTTTTTCTGTAGTTGTATTATAGTATATGCTTCCTCTCTGTTGCTATGTGTTTTGCTGTTTCCCATTTCGTGGACGTCAATGGTCCCAACGGAAAGGAATTCTTCCTCAGAGGTATCTGAGGTTATCTCCTCTTCCTGTTGGACGTGTGCGTGTATTTGTTTCCTTCTCGTATTTCTATCGTTCTTTGACCATTGCTGCTTTGGCTTGGTGCTGTATGATTTTGTTGACCTACACATTTTCTTCCAGTGGTTAGGCCTCCCACATGAGTTGCAGGTAGTCCCGTATGCTGGGCACGCCCTGCGATCATCAAATGCATGCTCTGTACCGCAGTTCCAGCAGCTTCTTTGGCTTGCTTGTTTGTTTGCATGCCTAGAAAATGTCTGCTTTGGAGCCTTTAAGGTGGAGCCAGGGTCACGTTTTGAGAGAGCGTCTATATTCACTCTGGTGCTGCTCTGAGATGAGCCAACTTGAAGGCAGAGGGAGGACATTTGTTTCCTTGTGGCTTCGAAAGCTCTGGCAGCATCTACGGCGTCTTTTAGGTTGAGGGTGTCTTTCCCTATTAGGGACTTTTGGACCTCTTGGTGGGCGCACCCCCATATTAGCTGGTCGACAATTCTGTCATCTTCATCACCAAATCTGCATTTCTTGGCCACGTTCCTTAGTCTCGAAAGGAAAGTGTCGGTTGTTTCTTGTGGGTCTTGTCTTAGCCCTTGGAACTCATACCGATGGATTCTGTGGTTTGATTTGGGCTCCATATGGTTCGCAAACCTTTCAAGGACTATTCCCGGATTATTGCAGTCAGGCTCTGTTAAGCTCCAACTGTTAAAAATGTCTAGACCCTTCTCCCCGAGCCATAGTAAAATATAACTGACCTTCTCTTCATCTGCAGTTCCTTTCAGGAAGCTTTTAAATGCCAGCTGGCTCTTTTGTTTGAATTTCTTGAACGCCTCCACCACATCATCGGCGTCCCAGTTCATCGTAGGGTGGAGGCTCATTGCTGCTGTGGAGGCCGCCATCTTGTGTTGTTAGGCGGGTGCACAAAAAAAATCAATTTCTCTGCAGCCGCTGTTCCTAATTCACAATAGCGATTCACAATAGCGCGGGTTTTTACTCGAAAGTCACCGCTGCCACCATGTTGTGTCTTCGGGTTTGATGTCCTGATAATAACGACACAATTCAGGTTGTTTCAGTTGCCTTAATTTACTCCTTTATTCAGCTCCTTGCCTGTGTGGCGTAGTGATACTGAAAAGTGCTTACATACCTAATCACAGTGTGTGTGTGTGTGTGGTGAGTGTGCCTGATACAAAGTAGTGCAGGAGGTTGGGACTGCTACAATGAATATGTAGCATATGTAACAGTCACTATCTTAATAGTGCAGAAGTGGCATTTGTTTTTTGTGGCTCTGCATAATATTAACTATTTTCTTCCACCATGGGCTGTTTTAGCCCCTGGAGTCTATACTGTCTCTGAATAATCCCATTCCACCACTAAATTTCCCTGTAACTTATTCTCCCCACACTGCCATTCCATCCCCCAGATTGACCTAACCCAATTAACCTACCAGCCCACATTATGGAGGGGGAGGGAAACCCTCGTGGCCCGAGGGAAAACATGCAAACTCCTTGTAAACAGCAGCAAAGGTCAGGGTCATACAGTGTACAAACAGGCCCTTCAGCTCAAATTACCCACACCCAACAACATGTCCCATCTACACTAGTCCCACCTGCCTGCCTTTGGCCCACATGATATATAATCTACAAATGAGTCTGAAGAAGGGTTCTGATCCGAAACATAGACAGGTGATGTTTCAGACTGAAGTGTTCTAACCAGAAATGTCACCAGTCCATGTTCTCCAATGGTGCTGCCTGACCCGCTGAGTTACTCCAGCACTCTGTGAAACGTCACCTATCCATGTTCTCCAGAGATGCTGCCTGACCCGCTGAGTTACTCCAGCACTCTGTGAAACATCAATATCCATGTTCTCCAACGGTGCTGCCTGACCCGCTGAGTTACTCCAGCACTCTGTGAAACGTCACCTATCCATGTTCTCCAGAGATGCTGCCTGACCCGCTGAGTTACTCCAGCACTCTGTGAAACGTCACCTATCCATGTTCTCCAGAGATGCTGCCTGACCCGCTGAGTTACTCCAGCACTCTGTGAAACGTCAATATCCATGTTCTCTACAGATGCTGCCTGACCCGCTGAGGTACTCCAGCACTCTCTTTATTCTGCAGATGTGCTGTTGTGCCATTTTGTGTCTCAAATGACTTTGAATTATGCCAGGTTATACTTCTGCTCACAAGTTGTTGCAGTACAAACTCCTAATCAAGCTAGATTACAAGATCGATGCTGAGTGAAAAGTTTGCAATCAACTATTAAAAATTGTATTTTCTCTCCTAGGCTCCTGAATCCTACAAGAACGTAACTGACGTTGTGAATACTTGCCACGATGCAGGGATTAGCAAAAAAGCTATTAAACTGCGACCAATTGCAGTTATAAAAGGATGATAGAAGCATCTTGATAATTTAAATTAAAAATCATTTAGATGAGCTGATTACCACATTAAAATCCATGTACTCTTTTTGTGGAAAAGGTCGTTTATTTTTCTTGCCGACTCTGCCGTAAGCTGCAAATTAATTTTAATTCCAACAACCTGTCTCATTATATTTTTTCTTGCCGTGCAGCAAACACTACAGAATATTTTGCACTTTTATTTTGAGAAAACATGCCTTTAAAAAAAAAGTCATAAGGAAATGGATTGAAGTCAGTGTCAAAGCTTGTATTTGCTGTTTTAAAAAATGATTTTAAAGGGCAGAGCACTCTTGATTTAAGAAATTCAGCAAATTGTTGTTTATGGAGTATATTTGACTCTTATTTTGGGTGGCAGTGGATCTGCTTAAATGGACCGAACTATGGAGAAATGAGATGTGCTTTGGGAAAATAAAAATTAATGATAATAGGTGCAGGAGTAGGCCATTCAGCCCTTCGAGCCAGCACTGCCATTCAATGTGATCATGGCTGATCATTCACAATCAGTACCCTGTTCCTGCCTTCTCCCCATATCCCCTGACTCCACTATTGTTAAGAGCTCTATCTAGCTATCTCTTGAAAGCATCCAGAGAATTGGCCTCCACTGCCTTCTGTGGCAGAGAATTCCACAGATTCACAACTCTCTGACTGAAAACGTTTTTCCTCATCTCCATTCTAAATGGCCTACCCCTTATTCTTAAACTGTGCCCCCTGGTTCTGGACTCCCCCAACATTGGGAACATGTCACATGATTGAAAGTAGAAGTGGATTTTAGATGGTGGTCAACAGCAGATCAACCTGATTTAATTAAAAGATACCTTTTAACAAAGGAATCTCGAGGCAATTTTTTTTTAGACTTTTCCCCACTCTAGAGCTTGAATAGCTTTTAATGTGTGGTTCTGGGAGTTTTGTAGGTTTGTATAACGCTGATGTACAAAGAAAGATCATTTAATGGATCGTATCAATGGATATTTTTAAGGCAGAGATAGACAGATTCTTGATTAGTACGGGTGTCGGGTTATGGGGAGAGGGAGATAGATTAGCCATGATTGAATGGTGGAGTAGACTTGATGGCGTGACGTTAGATAGAGCTCTAGGGGCATCGGGAGGAGGCTGGCACGGGTTACTGATTATGGAAGATCAGTCATGATCACAATGAATGGCAGTGCTGGGCCAAATGGCCTCCTCCTGCACCTATTTTCTATGTTATGGGTGAATGGCCTAATTCTGCTCCTATCACTTGTGACCTTAATCTGTTGAGCCTCCTCAAATAACAAACTGCCCCTGATGTTAAATCAATCGACTGCAGCTATTGTAGAGGGAACAAATTCTTAGAAATTCCTCTGGTGCCCAAAGACTAGAAACAGAAGCTCCCAAGAGGTGCAAGTAATCTCAGCATCTACCCGTCAACAATTATCACTGCAGGCTGTTAGAACCCTGTACTGTACAAGGTGTTAGAAGCTAAATTAGTGATTAGATTATATTTGGATAGTGAGCAATTGTAGGCTCACACCAAAGATATAATAGCCTTGGAGGACAATGGAGTTATAGAGTGCAGAAGGATATGGAAGATGCAGGAGGGAAAGGCAGTGGATTTCAACAAGTACTTCAGTAGTACAGAATCTTTAGTATGCTAAATTGAGTCAGTCAATACTGCATGGGTTTAAATTGAGAATATTGTTTGCCATAATCTAAATGTATTCCCTGGGGTTCAAATAATAGGGAATTGATACTGTAAATAAAAAAATATTTGCAGTGTAGGTGGAATCCACAACACGAGATCAATACAAAACTAGAACCGGCAAGGTATTTTTCAAACCGCATTGGAAAATTCACAAGTGCAGGGGGAAATTAGATTTAAGGCTTTAAGGACAGTAGTTATATGCACAGCTTGGGTTGATGAGCCCAGATCTGATTCCACCTACTTCATATTAAAAGTAAAGACCTAGTCTTGGTTTGATGAGGGCAGATTGACATACGACCAAAGTCCAAGGGATGGCCCATCGTTAGTAATTTGAGCTGTGCAAAGTTGGGGCTGTAAGGACAGGTGGAACTCATGTTTAGAGATCTAATTCCTCATGCGGGAGAAAAATGCTGTCAGCCAATGCAGAAATATGTTGGGGATTTAATAAGGCTGGTGAGAGTTACAGCGACATATTTTAAAAATGGAAACAGTGGTAAAGTGTGGTTTGCACCTCATGTGATTGCTGGGTTGGAGGAATACTCTGACTCCTCAAATAATTCAAAACATTTGTATTTCGTTAACAAGTCCAATTAATCGGGCAATCATTCCACTACGATAAATTTAAATTTATTTAATTGTTCAAGGTATCTTTACATTGTCCATGGTCACTTCTGATGCACGCGAGGTACAATTCTGTAGCCACAAAATGCTGGAATAACTCAGCGGGACAGGCGTCATCTCTGGAGAGAAGGAATGGGTGACGTTTCGGTTAGAGAGCCTTCAGAAGTCTGAAGGTAGGTCTCGACCTGAAACATCACCCATTCCTTCTATCCAGAGATGCTACCTGTCCTGCTGAGTTACTCCAGCATTTTGTGTCTATCTTTGGTTTAAACCAGCATCTGCAGTTCCTTCGTACAAGCACAATTCTGTCCCTTTTACGAGTTGCAGTGTTGATAGCGTACATGTATGAAGTGACCACAAGCAGTAAGGTTTCTGGCTCTGAGACCTACAATGCCAACTCTAATACCAACATTGTTCATGCACCTGAAACACAAGTGTGATTTTAGGTATGCTTAAGACAAGAGATTAAAAGGATTATTTAAATTGCTGTCTATCCTAAAAGTAAAATATGACTATAATTTTCTAGCGAAGAAAATGCTAGCAATGTGTCCAAAATAATTGTATTTCCAAGAAGATTTGATTGGAGAGTATTCAAACTATTTCAAAGACTGATGTAACCTGTGGTTTGTAAAAATGACAAATTGGTAAAATCAGCTTATTGCTCTTTAAAAAAAATTGTTTATGATAATTTGAATGAATGCTGAGTATAGGAATAGATTTTCCTTCTGTGGTCAGCAAAAAAGAAAGTTACACTATACTGGAAGGTTTGAAGCTATCCTGTTTATTTAAAGACTTGTGCAATAAATCACACCCCAATCCTCAAAAACATGAGATTATGCATCGTTCATGACATTCTAATTGAAATGTTTTATGCAATGTAACATGATTGATAGCACCTTGAAACTTACATAGATCAAATAATTAAGACCATGGGTGACCATTTATATTCCAAGCTTGACACCAATTAAGTTTTACTGCTATTCTAAACAACGGTTAATTGATTTAAACTTGAATTAGACATTTTAGTGTAATTTTCTAAAACTCATTCCTATTTTATTCTGGGATTACATATGGTATAATCCAATCCTTCAGTTCTGTGTAATGCTGAATTGTAGAACACAATTGCCTCATCTGCTATCTGACAACAAAGTGGCTTTGGCAGAGCCTGGAAACAAGTTATCATTGAGAAAACATGTGTAGTTTAGAGATGGAGGTGAATGCTGGCTGTTGCAATGGTTTCAAACCTAAAAGCTATTTTAAAAGGATGAAATATAACCTGTGCAAATTTTGCAGAAAACAAATTAAGAATTATTTTGGAAACAATTTCAATGTCCCTGCTATTTAATCTGTGTAGCGGGCAAGACCACTTGATATCATTTAAGTATAGGATGAAAATTCTGCATCTTAACTTGTATATTTAGCTGGTTATGTTCCTCCACATCGCGAACTCCAGCCAGCAGGGTAAAAGCCCGATGTGTCTACATCTTGATCACAGATGCAATATTAAAGAAAGAAATACGCAATAGTGGAGACACGAGACTGCAGATGCAGGAATCGGAGTTAAAAACGTGCTGGAGGGAATGGACAGGTGACGTTTTGGTTTGGAACACTGATGGAAAAGTGAGGGAGGAAGCTGGAAAAGAGGTGGGAGTAGGTCAAAGCCTGGTAAGTCATAGGTGGAAGGTAGACAAAATGCTGGAGTAACTCGGCAGGTCAGGCAGCATCGCTGGACAGAAGCATTGGGTGACGTTTTGGGTCAAGACCCTTCAGACTGATGTCGGGAATCGGAGACAGTAAGACGAGTGGGAGATCTGGGAAGGGGGAAAGCAAGGGCTATCTGAGGGCAGTGATTAGCAGATGGGTGGAATAAGTGATCAAGGCTAGAGGTGAAAAGACAACAAAAGGGTGTCAGATGAGTGAAATGTATAGGCAGAACTCGGGGTGTGGGTGGAGGTGAAAAGGGATAAAGGGGAAATGGTTGATGAGCGTACAGAGAAGGGGAAGGAGCAGGGCAACAGGGTGATTGATGAGAGATGGGAGAAATATGCCTTCACTGGGATGCATGCGGTGGAACTACGTGAAAGTTTAAAATTCAGCGTTTGTATCATTGGACTCCAAGTTATCAAAGTGGAATACGAGGTTAGACAAAATGCTGGAGTAACTAATCGGGACAGGCGGCATCGCTGGAGAGAGGTTTGGGGTAGAGAGCCTATGAGAGGTGCTGTTTGTCCATTTGTGTTTTGTCCCACTGGCAGAGGAGGAGGGGGTTTGGCAATTACTACTCCTTGAAGAAAAGGAATTTCAATGCTCGAGCCAGGATTGATGGACACGAGAAAGTGAAGTTGAAGGTTTGGCGGGAAGCAGAGATTTAATGCGGACGGACATCTTTGCCCAGTCTGTCAGATGGCCTCACGCATCCCAGTCGTCGTCATCTTCAGCAGTCTGTTGGTGCGGAGGTGGGAGGGGTGGGATAACGTCAGACATTCGTGCAAAGGCACCACCTGTGGCAGGAGCCTCTCCTGTTCCATCACCACCACCACCTTCACTGTGTTGAGGACCTTTGCCCGAAATACCTGCAGAAAATCAGACATACGTTTGAATCTGTTAATTATGTATCGACATGTTGAATAGTTCAAAGTGGAGTCCTGAATAAAGTATCAGCATTGAGCACATCAACCCCAATCAAATTTAGAAATGCAGCATGGAAACAGGCCCACCAAGTCCACAGACCATCCATCACCCCTTCACACTAGTTTTTAATCCCACTTTCTCGTTCACTCTTTACACACCAGGGGGCAATTTACAGAGACCAATTAACCTACAAACCCGCACGTCTTTGGGATGTGGGAGGAAACACACGCGGTCACAGGGAGAACATGCAAACTCTACAAAAACAGCACAGGATCAAACCCAGCTCTCTGGCATTGTGAGCCAGCGGCTATACTAGCTGAACCATTGTGCACAATAGGGGCAGAGGTGTTGAGCCTAACAGTTAAACAGTGGGAAGGGGACGTCTGTAACAAAGTGAAGAGAAATTGTTCCCAAGGCCACACTTCACGTGCCACTCTACCCCCCTTACAAAATAATATGTCCATAACTATTGGTCGCGACGACTTATGACGTATGGGTGACGAGAGGTTGAAGCATAAACCCGTCCACAGACTGGCATTAAATGGTAACTGGTTGTAATAAAAGTCTTAAGGATACAGTTGTTGAATTGTTAAAAGTAATTGAGCAAAGTAAAGGAAGCTGCATTCACACATTTTTTATACAGTTTGTGTTTAGCATTAAAGTGATGTATTCAAGTACTGAAGGTAGACACAAAATGCTGGAGTAACTCAGCGGGTCAGGCAGCATCTCGGGAGAGAAGGGATGGGTGACGTTTCGGGGCGGGACCGGCCCCTCCTCTGACATCAGTCTGAACCCGAAACGTCACCCATTCCTTCTCTCCCGAGATGCTGCCTGACCCGCTGAGATACTCCAGCATTTTGTATCTACCTTCGATTTAATCCAGCATCTGTGTTTTCTTCCCCCTATTCAAGTATTGACATTAACTGTTGTTAAAATCACTGGTAGAGCTGTGTCCACAACATGTGCCGTACCTTTTCTCCTCATTGCGAGCTTGTTGAAGAGATCAGACATCAGATTCCCAGCTCCTTCCCTTGTTCCACCTGGAACACAAGAGAACATCCAGCAAAATGGCCACCTTCTCTCCCGCCACCACTCAAAACCAGCAAGGAAACTACTATCTCCATTATTGCAGCTATGACATTTCGTTCAAATTATTTTTTTTGAATGACAAATAAATTCAATTCAATATAGAAACATAGAAAAATAGGTGCAGGAGTAGGCCATTTGGCCCTTCAAGCCAGCACCACCATTCAATATGATCTTGGCTGATCATCTAAAATCAGTGCCCCGTTCCTGCTTTTTCCCCCACGTCCCTTGATTCCTTTAGCCCGAAGAGCTCTCTTGAAAAGCAAATATTTTTGTTATTTTTGTTCCAAAATATGCATTATCAAGGAGTGAAGGGGGGGGGGGGGGGGGGGCAGCTACACCATGGTCATTGTTTCTGCCGTTCTAATGCTTAATAATGCATCATTTCTCTGTAACCAACAGCATCTAAAATTCCACTTGTCTGCAACAGATGAAGTATTTTACATTCACTGATGAATCCAATCCCTAGGCATTGACAACAGTTCAGATCCTAAAGTTGAAGGAAAAGGTAATATTTCCCCCTTCCCACCCAACAATCAAAATGTAATTAAAAGCTTTTTTTTCACAATCAGCTTCTCAAAATATTAAACATAAAGTATAACAAATAGTTTCATAAACCAGTGTCACGCCTGAAATATACAACAATGATTAAAACCAGAAAGTGCTGGAGGAACTTAGCAGGTCAGGCAGCACCCGTGGAGGGAATGGCGTTTGGGAGATGGCGTTTCAGGACCCTGTTCAAATAAAGGTGGGGGCAGGACAAAGCCCGGCCAATGTTAGGAAACAAAGCTGCAGATGCTGGATTAAATCGAAGGTAGACACAAAATGCTGGAGTAACTCAGCGGGTCAGGCAGCATCTTGGGAGAGAAAGAATGGGTGACGTTTCGGGTCGAGACTCTAGCATTTTGTGTCTACCTGGCCAATGTTAGATGGATTGGCAGATGGGTGCAGTTAGTGAAAAAGGTTAGAGATGAAAAGGAGACAATAGGGTGTTATAGAGACATATAGCATGGAATCAACTTACCCATGCCAACCAAGATAGCTCATCTACACTAGTCCCATCTCCCCACGTCAGGCCCATGTCCCTCTAAATCATTGCTACTCATAAAGATAAGGAGAGAAGAGGAGTGAAATGTGAAGCCAGAGGGAGGGAGAGAGGGGACATACCTTGCTCCTGTTCTTTCTGTTTCTTCTTCTCCATTTTAATGGCTTTGGCATTGCGCAGCTTGGCTTTGCCAATCCCGCCCGCCTGCCGGATGGATTCCAATAGACTGGCTCTTCCGTTCGAGGGCTTCACTACCTCCCGAGGTGCTCCCTGAACAACACCGTCTGACAAGAAAGAAATCAGAGAAATCAATAAGTGCTCTTCACAATCAGAGTCAAGACTCATTTGGAAGAAGATTATTTTTGAGACGAGACTGAACTTTTGGGAAAGGTTCAAAAAAAATCTTCAATCAAAAGGAAAATCAGCTAAGATGTATAAAATGTACTCAAAACAAATTGCAGATGTTGGAAATCTGGAATAACAGAATGCTGAAAACACTTAACAAATCAGGCAGCATCTGTGGAAAGAGAGGAACAATCACATCTCAGGTACAAGACATCCCACTGATGCTGCCTGACTTTACTTTGGACTTTAAAGATAGACTTTAGAGACCTTTCGGACTGAGTCCATGCCAACCAGCGATCACCCCCACACACTAGCACTATGCCACACACTAGAGGCAATTTACAATTTTTACCTGTTGGTTGTTTCTAGTTTTTAAAAAAATAAAAGAAAACAGATAATTGATCTGCAAATGCCCATTTTACATGCACAATGATACTGAATTTACCTTGGTTCCAGTTGGTCAGAAAGCACCATAGATTTCTGGAGTTTTTATGCAGGTAAACAGAGCAACTATTTAATTTACAAGAACAAAGAGGAAGTAGATTGAACTTTATTGCCTTCCATCACAGTGAGGAATGTGGAATCCACTGTGACGGATATTTATGTTAAGTTTTATGTGGTTGTGTGTCTTGTTGCTTTTCACTTAGTGTGGCTGTATGGTAACTCAAATGTCACTGTACCTTAACTGGAACACGTGACAATAAACTGACCTCGAGACCTTTATTCAATTAAAAAATATATATATATTGCACTTGGGGCAATTCTGTTCTTATAAATTAATTAAATGAAGACAACAGGCAATGTAAAAGAATTACAAATCAGAGCATACATCTTGAAATACACATACTTTACTGGCCTGTATTCCCTCTGCATTTGCTGTATTGAACTGCAATCCCACAACATTCCTGCGGATGGCAACACTGATCTACGAGATGGATAATCACTTTATTTGTTGCCATCCTTAATCCCGGTGACAGAGGAGAGAGTAATTCATTGGCTTTATCGCAGAACAGCGAGATGTTTACAAACCTGGCGCTTGTCTGCTGGTAGACTCGGCTGGAGGTGGAGGTGGTGGCGGCGGGGGTGGTGGTGGAGGAGCACTCGTTGGCGTCAGTAGTTCAGGCGGGGGCAGTTCTACGGATGGCAGCGGGAGATTAGTGGTCTGCTGATCTGAAATGAGAAACAAACTTTGATTGGACTTTGATTAACCGCCATAGCGCAATCCGTGCACCCTAATGAAGAAACATTAAACTGCAAGAAAAACACACTGAAAGAAAATGCAGGAGACACTCAGGCTGGTGATGCACAAGGAAAACCACTTTTGAACAGAACTAGACAAACACGCATGTTCTATGGGGTGGGGACAGAAAGAGCAAATGGACCGTCTGTGACAATAAATGTCCAGGTGGCACAAACGGTATTAGTCTCATGTAATTAGGAAGATAATGTGATCACCAGAAAGAGGAACAGCTTCTTCCCAACACCCATCAGGCTCTTCAACATCATGCAACACTCACCTCAACTATGAACTTCTATAGTCTGTCTCCGTACACCAAAGACATGTTTTTGTTTTTTTTGCATTAATATTGCAGTCATTCATTTATTACTAGTCATACAGCATGGGGAAAAAGGCCCTTTGGCCCAACTAGCCAACCAAGGTGCCCCACCTATACTAGTCCCATCTGTCTCTGTTTGGCCCATATCCCTCCAAACCTTTCCTATCCATGTGTCTTTCCAAGTGTCTTTTAAATGCCGTTATAGTAGCTGCCTCAACTGTCTCCTCAGGCAGCTTGTTCCATACGTCCCAATAATGCAAGTGGTTTTATCAATCCCACAGCCATCTTGCGTGTTACCTGGGCCATTGGTGTAGACAGGTTCGATGTTGAAACTGGGCAGTTCAGGCATATTACTTCCAGGTACAGAGGGTGCGATACCAGGACCTAGATCAGCACTGTACATGAGGTCATCGGCAATGCCAGGTAGGTCGGGCAGGTAGGACGGCACATCTATCTCTGGCACCTGACCCAGGTCTGGAACGTAGAAATAGTTCTCTGTTGTCTGAAACAAAAGAAAAATCATATTCAGAAGCCCAAGAGAAGCAGCTGAACAAAATAATCTTACAGCAAAATGGAGAGGCAGGCATTAGAAGAATGTTCTAACAGCAGCACCAGACATCTCTGCACTTTGGTATTTTGCTCTTTCCTCTAACTATTGCGTTTGTGTGTTACATGATTAGTCTCATTTATGGTATGATCTGATTTAATCGGATAGCATGCAAACAAAAGCTTTTCACTGTGCCTCGGAACACATGCCAAAAATACACCAATTTACGTAACGCACTGTGCCACAATAATACTCATATATAATAAGGGATATGCATGCTATATTAATGGGCTCATATTACATTATATTTATCTCATGTTCCATGAACTATTTCACCAATAGGTTTTCATTCATGTGGGAATTGGGCATTACTGCATCAACAAACATTTCCTTCCAAGTTTACTAAATCTCATATGGACACAAAATGCTGGAGTAACTCTGCAGGACAGGCAGCATCTCTGGAGAGAAGGAATGGGTGACGTAAATATTATGTTGGGCTACTAAAACTAAAGAGCCTAGCCCCAGACCTAAACACAAAAGATGAGCTTTTAGTACTTTTTTGCATTACAAGTAACTGGATCCCTCATGAATACATCACAAGCAGAAGGAAGCAAGTTGTTTAATCAGATGGCCAATGCAAAGGTGACGGAACCAAACCAAACTTGTCTGAGAAATTATGTATTGATAATTGAAAAGATATTTGCAGCAAAAAAATGACAATTTAATTATGGACAGATCTCTTTTACAATTTGCTATCACAGGTGAAATGAACTAGATTATCATTCTCTTTTGTTCAGCTAATGTAGTTAATCATAAATTATTAAGTATAGATATCTCCCTTTCTTTCCCCCCACTCAGTGAAGCAGTTTATGACCGGTGTGAATATAATGTAATAATACAAAGCTGAGCCCATTAATATAGCATGAATATCCCTCATTATATATGAGTATTATTGTGCACAGCATGTTATGTAGCCGAGTGAACTCTCATGAGTTTCTTACATTTCAAGTGATCAGACATTAATTTATGGAAAATGGTTTCTAAATTATTGATCTTTTGTTTATTATATGTGTATTGTGTTTACACGCCTATTATGCTGCTGCAAGTAAGAATTTCATGATTCCGGTCTTGATGCATACAACAGTTAAACACTCCCGACTTTAGAGATGCTCCACATTTACCCGTCTTTCAAGCTGTTCTCTCTTGGTGATAGAGAGTGGTGCATCAAACGGCTTGTCCTCTTTCTCCGTCTCAAGTGCAGTGTGAGTTTTAGTCACAGCACCAGCTAATGGATCCAATAGAACATATTTCTTGTAGCTGCAAAAAAGAAGAACAGTATACAGCATAGAACTGGAGCACAGGAACAGGCCCTTCAGTCCACAATGTATGTGCTGAACATGTTGCTAAGACCAACTCTTATCTGCCTGCACATAATCTATATCCCCACATATCCATATGCCTATCCAAAAGTATCTTGAATGCCATTATTGATGCCTCCACCATCACCCCCGGCAGCATGTTACAGGCATTCATCACCATCTGTGTAAAAAAAAAAAGAATCTAGCCTGCACATCTCCTTTAAACTTTGCCTCACTCACCTGAAGGCTATGCCTTCTAGTATTGGATTTTTCCATCCTGGGAGAAATGTTCTGACTGTCTATTCTATCGATGCCTCATAACTTTGTAAACTTTTATCAGATCTCCCTGCCACTGCCTGAGAAAACAATCCAAGTCTGTCCAACCTCTCTCTGTTGCTCATACCCTGTAATCCAGGCAGCATTCTAATAACGGAGATGAGGAAAAACTTTTTCAGTCAGAGAGTTGTAAATCTGTGGAATTCTCTGCCTCAGAAGGCAGTGGAGGCCAATTCTCTGAATGCTTTCAAGAGAGAGCTAGATAGAGCTCTTAAGGATAACGGAGTCAGGGGGTATGGGGAGAAGGCAGGAGCGGGGTACTGATTGAGAATGATCAGCCATGATCACATTGAATGGTGGTGCTGGCTCGAAGGGCCGAATGGCCTACTCCTGCACCTATTGTCTATTGTCTAAACCTCCTTTGCACCCTTTCCAAAGCCTCATCGTTCCTGTAATGGGGTGACCAGAACTACACACAATACTCCAAATGTGACCTAACCAAAGTCCTATAAAGCTGCATCATGACTTTCTGACTCTTATACTCAAAGCCCCGACCAATGAAAGAAGGCATACCAGATGCCTTATATACCACTCCATTTACCTGTGTTGCCACTTTCAAGGAGTTATGGACTTGGATTCCAAGATCACGCTCTATCTCAATATACAGGGCAGTTCTGTACATTCTGTACTATGTAGGTTAATATTTTAGCCTCATCTTCCACAGAGAATAAAAGAACAAAACTGTACACCGAAGCATAAGCTACATGTCAACAAAATATATTTCCTTTTCTATATTCTGTGGAAATAATCTTCACAATTCATAACTTATACCTTAGATAGCCATAAAAGTTTAATCTGCATTGGAGCGGGTCCAGCATTTCCATTTCCAAAGGCATCTTTATACAATGAAATATACAAATGCACGCCAGTTACCACTGGGCTCTTACAAATAGTTTATGCTTAATGAAAAATGCATCCAGGCACCCACTATGTTCAAGAGCCTAAATCGAGAGGTTGAAATAACCTCTACATAATTTGTATCTCCTCTAGGCAGTACAATAATAGTTCCCACTATTTCCACTAGAATTGAAAAATGTGAACACATTTCACACTATTGTCATTCATCTCTGGAATGAACATCTATATAAAATTTGCTTTTTGACAAGACAGACAGTAATTACGTTTTAGAAACACAGCTGTTCAACAGGAACTTCAAAAAGTTAAAAATGCCTTTGCAAGATAAAATACCTTCAAAACAGTCATCTTTAATTTTTTTACAATGCAAAGTAAAAACTTCCAATTTTACATTTATGAAAATCCAGTATGTGACTGCCTTTATGCAGACAAAAATTAAAGACTATGGCTTTATTTAAGTTTTCCATTTTTTTCAGGTACATTTACCTAGCACTTTGATGCACTTCAAGAAAATTAACAAAATTACATACTTCTAAGATAAGTCCCGACCAGAAACTTTACATATTCATTTTCTCCAGAGATGCTGCCTCTCCTGCTGAGTTGCTCCAGCACTTTGTGTCTGCCTCCAAGATGGTTTTGTTTAAATGTATCATTATATTCATACATGAGATATTATCATACATAAAACTAGCAATAAACATAAGTATTTTTTTAAAAAATGTTGCCAGTTGTTATTCTTTAAAAGAATTCCTAAAATGTTAGGCACAGGGAACTGCTGAAGCTGGTTTACCAATTAAAAAAGCACAAGGTGCTGGAGTAACTCAGCGGGTCAGGCAGCATCTCTGGAGGATATGGGCAAGAGGCATTTCGGGTTGGGACCCTTCTTCAGACCCAAGATGTTAATAATTAATTGTCACCTGTGATTCCCATCTTGCA
This sequence comes from Rhinoraja longicauda, assembly GCF_053455715.1. Lineage (NCBI taxonomy): Eukaryota > Metazoa > Chordata > Chondrichthyes > Rajiformes > Arhynchobatidae > Rhinoraja > Rhinoraja longicauda. The sequence goes on along the minus strand of NC_135972.1, from coordinate 3,232,509 downwards.
TCGATAGCATGACTAACAAGCCCATCTTACTGACATGTGCAAGCACAGACAATAACTGCACCAATAAAAATAACTAAGTGATTCAGTGATACCTACGGGTTCTCAGTTGTGTTGAATAGCAGAAGAGAACTGATGGAGCTGATATTTCGTGGAAGACTTCCCAACCCTTCTTCCATCTCATTGTCTTCACGCGATTTAGTTTTCAAACACACATGATAAAGCTTTACTTTCTCCTATGGAAAATAGCTCAATTAGTTCATTCAGTAAGTCTTGACCTGTACTACAAACATCTCTTGATGCCATAATTTGGGTGTTCATTGGACAGATCTTCGATTTGAGAGGAGGACTCGACAGGGAAAGTGGCCACTCTTCGTAGTTGAGTCCAGGCAATCAAACGTTCCCCACACAAGACATTCATTTCACATGTCCCTTTAACCCAGAGGATCTCCGTTCAGCATCAAATGTAGCAATTCCAGGTTATATTTTATACACCACCTTAGCTTTAGGATTCTGCTCATATCTCCCAGTTCCACACACAGATTTCATTACAGGGACAGCTACCCTCTTGCTTCTAATCTACTTATAAAAGGTTGAGAATCTCAAAGACTAAGACTACCGGAGGCAGATGTTTGGAATTTTATGCCCTTAAAACAGTTTGATAGAATCTTTAATATCCAGAAATCTAACGGATTTCGGTGACAGATCTGGAGAAAGGTACTGAGGTAGAATATCAGCCATGATCTTGACAAATGTCCATGCAGGTTCAGGGAGCCAGGTGGCTCACTCGTGCTCACTTTTCTTTAGTTCTCTGAATCTTAAGAAGTTTTGAAAATTAAAATCAGCGCTTAATTATCTCACCTGTCACCTTTAAGACACTAAGATATCGTTCATCAGAAGCTAGGCAGACGTCAGCCAACAGGTCCAACAAACTGCTCAGTTCAGGGGGCGCGGCTGCGTTCTGCAGCTGCGGCTCACCGGCAGTCTCTCTGTCTTTTTATTTGTTTTTGTCTATTGTTATCGTTAAATGTATGTTTTGATTTATTTTTAACTCTGTTTATGTGGGGGGTGGTGGGGGAAACCTTTTTTCTAATCTCCTCCTCAACGGAGATGCGACCTTTATCGTGTTGTATCTCCGTTCGCGCTACGGTCTAACTCCGCGGCCTCCAGCTGGAATCGACCTTGAAGACTCCGGTCGCAGGGCCTGGACTTACCATCTCGGAGGCTTCGGCCGTGGGCCCTGCAGACCGCAACATCGGGAGTTCGCAGGTCCCTGGCTGGCGACCGGCTTTCGGGAGCTCCAGTCGTAGCAGCTTCGACCGCCCCGAAGCGCGTGGTACGATTGACCCGCTCGCAGGCCCTTCATCGCCCTGCGTGGCTCGGCCGCGGCACTTTCCATCGCCCGGTGGGGGCTCAGGACCTTCATCGGCCTGCTCGGCTCGGCCTGGGACTTTCCATCGCCCGGTGGGGGCTTCAAAAGTCGGGAGCCTCGATCGCCTCGTGGCAGCAGTTTGACTGCCTGACCACGGGAGAAGAATGAGGAGATGACTTTTCTTTGCCTTCCATCAAAGTGAGGGTGTGCCTGGAGCAATCACTGTGATGGCTGTTTGTGTTAAATTGTAATTGTGTGTCTTGTGTTTTTTATTGTTTACTGCCGGACCCTGACGTGAGAGGACGCTGGCGCTGTTTGTTCGCCGCTTCTCCGTCAGTTTGTCAGTTTGTTTGTTTTTATATTTTGACTGTTTTGTAAAGCGTCTTTGAGCATTTGGAAAAGCGCTATATAAAATAAATGTTTATTATTATTATTATTATTAGTACCTCTGCCAACTTGACTTATTTTCCCAATTCCCCCCCCCCTTCCAATTCTCAATTTACAATTACTTCTGAGATGTTACTTGTATCCTGTGTAATGAAGATTGATGGAAAATATTTGTTTAATTCATCTCTTTCCATTATTACTTCTCCAGACTCATTTTGTACAATTCCAATGCTCACTTTGATAAAGTTGTTTTCTTTTAAAAGAAACTCTTACTATATGTCTATTATTTCTGGCTAGCTTTATCTCATACTCTTATTTATTCTTAATACGATATTTTAATCATTTGTTGCTGATAGTAGTGATAGTATTGAACCAACCATCTCAGTCACATAATATTGATGCAAAGACCATGCCAGCAATCAATAATTGAATCACAGAATGCTTATGATACAGAGGGTTTATCATTCTGCACACGAGTTGGTTGATAAAGAGCTCCCTTCCTGTCTACCACCACTTGATCCATACCCCTCCTGTCAAGTGTCTTCTAGTACTCACTGTTTTTAAATGATGCAAGAGACAGATTTCTGTCTCTACCACCTTTTCAAAACTGAGTTCCAGACTCCACCTTTCTCACTGGGTACAAACACTTATTAATTTCCCCATCTAACAATTATTTTAAAATCTCTACTGCACGATTTTTGATCCCACTGCTCAGGGGAAATAATCCTTCCTATTCAATTAGACCCCGTGTATTTTTATGCAACTCAATTAATTTTGCCCTCTGCCTCCCCTATTCCAATGGAAACAACTCTAACCTATCCAATTTTTTGTCATAAATATAATGTTCCAGTTCTGACATCCCAAAAGCCCCTCCTTTTCTTCTTCAGTACAATTGCATAATTCCTGTAACATGGTGACTGGAAATCAGAATACGACTCAAACTGTGGCCTGACAAAAGTTGTATACAATTCTATCATCATTTCCCTGTTGTTATATCCTTTCTGGTTAATAAGGAAAAGCATTCCAAAAGTCTGTTCAGCCACCTTTTCCACCTGTCAAGCAACCTGGTGGATACAGAGTGCAAGCTCTGTCTATTCCTCCACATGGACCCTTTCATCAATGCGTATTGCTTTCTCTCCTGCATCCCCCAGTGATGCACCTTGCACCTCACTGGACCAAATTCCATTTGCCTCTGTTGACCAAATAATCCACGTCCTTAAAAACTTTCTCCCTTTCAGCATTTGCAGACTTATTTTAATGTGCCCCAAACATTCAATTTTAAAGGGGCAAAGAACCGACCTTTGTAAAACACGAGGTAGACACAAAATGCTGGAGTAACTCAGCGGGTCAGACTGCATCTCTGGAGAGGGAATGGGTGACGTTTCAGGTCGAGACCCTTCTTCAGAATGATTATAAAACACTAATGGTAAAATGTCTTCACTTCATAAAATTACTCGCTAATTATTACTCACAGATGCCTGCCACTGCACCAATTTTAGAGTTAATTTGCTACACTCCCTTCAATCACAGGCATATTTATCTTCAAATGCACTTCCTCACTGGCCCTCCTTGTTAAATCAGCAAGAAGAGATCCAATTTGGCCAGACATAACTGTCCATTAACAAATCTATCCTATCCTTCATTAATCTGTGCCTTTCTAAATAAAGTTTACACTGTCCATCAGAGTGGAGTCCAATATTTTGGTCACCACTGAAGGTGCACTAAGCTGTAATCATTTGGGTTGTTCCTTCAAAATGTCCCTTTTTAAAATGTAATACAACAATGGAAGTCCTTCAGTACCATTCCTATAGGTTACATGATGGCTGATGGCAAAAACTATGGGGAAGAGAAAAACAAGATGGATTGTATAGGATTGGAACTGATGTTCAGAGGAAAAACTAAGCAACAATACTATTTGTTGCCTTTAGTAATCAATTTTATTGTACTTCTATAAAAGTACAAGAGTTTCAGAAGCAAAAAGTAATGAAAGGTGTTCCTCACACCACCTAATGGGTCATACGGCATATTGTAAGAAACATCTGCAATCTCTCAAGAATGTTTAAAATAGTATTTATTTCATGAACAAGACCAGAGTTAAATATAATGCAGATGGCAGATTATGGTTTCCAAAGGATGTCTATGAACCAACTGGGTTGCTTTTATGATACTGAGTAAAATAAATCAGAAATGAAATGCAATAAAAAAAGTATTTCCTAGATATTGTTTTCTATGCACTTTGGTTTTCAGTTCAGTACAGTGTGCACAGTACATAATGAAAGTCTGAGTTGTGTTTCCCTCTGCAGAATGACAGGTCATCAGCACACATCAGTGATGTCAGTCACATGTAGTGCCCTTTTGACATAGCTGCTAAACGTTGGATTGCAGATACATGCTACAGAATGTACGGAGTTTGTACGTTCTCCCCGTGACTGGCGTGGGTTTTCTCCGAGATCTTCGGTTTCCTCCCACACTCCAAAGACATTCAGGTATATAGATTAATTGGCTTGTTAAATGTAAAAACTGTCCCCAGTGTGTGCAGGATAGCGTTAATGTGCGGGGATCGCTGGTCGGCGTGGACGGTTTCTGCACTGTATCTCACAACTAAAAGACCCTGGCTGAAACAGCAGGCTTAAGCAAAAGGATACTAAACCACACAGACATTCCTTTCAAGGCACAGACCTCAGCTAGGTTATTATGGTTAATCTGATTCATTTTCAACAACGGACCAGATTTTTGGGCATTTTTCTGGTCAGCCCTCTCCACTTGTGAATGTGAGAAATGTTGGGACAGCCCCAAGTGCTCCAATTCTCTCTATGGTTTTCCACTTTTGCATTTCTTCCCCATCCCCAATCTTACATTGGTGAAGTGGGGTGCCCATACCGTTCCCATACCTGTCCCAGCTTCTCTCACCCCAAACAACCCTAGAGGACGTGCAGTGAAGGGGAAAGATATTGCACCGCAAAGACTACTTTGCATCAGTCTGAAGGGTCTCGACCCGAAACATCACCCATTCCTTCTCTCCAGAGATGCTGCCTGTCCCGCTGAGTTACTCCAGCATTTTGTGTCTGCCTTCGATTTAAACCAGCATCTGCAGTTCTTTCTTACTTGTCAGGTAGACTACTTTGTCAGGCTTGAATAACAATCATAAGATTGTCACAGCATGGAAGGTGGCCAATTGGTCTATCAAAACTGGACCAGGTCTATGCAAAAACAATCCACCAGAGGCATTCTCCTGCCCACTCCCCATCTCTACAACATGTAGCATTGAATTATTCATTGCTCTATTAGTTTTCTGTTCCGATTCACTTTGCATTGTAAATAAATAATCTACTGCTTTAAGAGATTAATATGTGCAATGTATTAACCATAAATGCACAGCACAGTACTTCAAAGCAGAGGGACATGACTATTTTAGTTTATTCACATTAATTTTTAATACGGAAAACATTTCAGCCTCCTGTGCAGAGCACTTCATATTCATACGACACATAGTGGATCATCATGATAGCTTAAAAAAGACACAGAACTGGAGGAGTAACAAACTTGGTGTCTCATTGTTTGTTTACTTTATAATTAATTAAACACATAATTCATGAGCATGTTGTGGTAGCTAGAAGTTCCCAATAACCCAGAGTATTCCAGGGGCTGGCAGCAAAAAGCATTCATGTGAACTCAAGAATGGAGTAATTGCAGGTTATTATTCTGACAAGCATCTGAAAAAGGTAAATCCTCTCCTTTTAACATGTAAACAAATACAATCTTGCTAAAAAAAAAAACACCCAAATGTTCTGGGGATTCTGCAGTTGGCTGGGGTCGGGCCTGGGGCATGAAGCGGAGCGGCGGGAGGTGAGGGGACGGCACGGTCGAGGTGTATGTGGAGTGGCTGCTGGAGGTCCTGCAGCAGTCTGGGGCTACATTGGATTGAGCACCACTCCAAGAGGCTGAGCGCAGATCGGATGTGGCCTGCAGCAGCGGAGGACGTCAGAACATCACCTGGCCAGGCCAACCTCTGCAACTCTGACCCAGTGCTGCCGCTAGGACAACAAGACTTTAAGGCCAAGTTAAGACTCAACATTTTTAACAACTTTGGACTTGAATCACACAAAATGGCATCAGAAATGTGGTAACTCATATACTGTCTCAGTGGTTTCTACTATTCTTATGGTCTTGTACTCGAGTATGATTGTGCCTATATATAGTGTGATTTTTACTGAAACAATGCAAAAAAGGAATTTCACTGTACAATGAAATGTGACAATAAAGTGCCATTGAACAAAAAAAGAAGAGAATTATGGGTTTTCATTCTGGATAAACTGTGCACCTAGAGCAAGAGAATGTCCAAATGTAATTAATGAGGTACAGCATAATGTTGCAACCAACATTATACTGGAAGTGTATAAGTGAAGCGAGTCTGAAGAAGGATCCCGACCCAAAACGTCACCTATATATGTCCTAAGAGATGCTGTCCGACCGTCCTGTGCTTTACCCATTCTTGTTGCTGAGAGACAAGAAAGACTCTGGAACGGTCGGTCCAAAAGGTTAAGTGGGTAATTCTGACACATTTTCAGAAAGGAGGAGTTTATGAGCGACCGATACCTGTACTGCTTTCTCATCCAGAGGTTTCAGCTTGCTGTGAATCTTGTAGCGCGGTCGCTTCTGCAAAGTGGAGCCATCTGCACCAGTGAAAATTGAAACGTAATCCTGAAGCCTGTCAGGTGCAGGGTACTTAGCACTGGAAAAGACCTGTAAAAGGCAAATTACACTTTGAGTCAGCATTAGCAAAACAACAGCACATTGTCAATTCCACAAAAAGGTGACTTAGAGCAGTATAGCACAGGAACATGTCCTTCATCCCACAATGTATTTGATGCCTAAACTAATTAAATCTGTCTGCACATGATCCATATCCGTCTATATCCGCATGCCTATCTAAAACCTTCTTAAATGCCACTATTGTGTCTTCCTCCACCCGTGGTAGTGCGTTTTAGGTGCCAACCACAGTGTAAATAGAAAACTTGCCCCACAGACCACTTTAAACTTTGCCCCTTTACCTTAAAGCTATGAATAATATATTCCTTTATTCGTCCCACACCGGGGAAATTTACAAATGTCCTTTGGTCTTTGATATTGCCAACTTGGCAAAAATGGTTCTGATATTCCAACCTATCTGTGCCTCTCATCATTTTAAATACTTCTGTCAGGTTTCCCCTCAGCCTCTTGACACTCCTCAGAGTTTGTCTAACCTGTCCTTATAGGTAATACCCACTAATCCAGACAGCATTCTGGTAAACCTATTCTACACCCTCTCCAAAGCCTCCACATCCCTCTGTAACAACTCCAGCCTAATCCCCCATAAGCCCCATGGATCAATGACAGGACTTCTACAAAAGATAGGCAACATGGTAAAGGAGACAGATTATCCTTATAATTAAAGATTGGAATAAAGGAAGTAGATGAAAAGAATACCAAAACAGAAAATAAAGTGGAATCAGTAAGGATGGACGTATGAGAAACAAAGAGTAGCATTGGTCTATAACTCTTCAAGCAAGAATGGTAATTCAGGGTACATTAATCACCAAATTAGAGGTGTAGATAACAAAATGTTGGAAGACTTTAATCTATATGTAGACTGGGCAAACCAAATCTGCAGTAATACCGTTCAGTGTACGGGTCTCAGCATCTTGAGGAACCAGTGAGGGAACAGATTATTTTTAGATCAAATGTTGTACAGTGAGAAAATGATGATACAGTACTTAACAGACCTTTAGGGAACATTGAACAGAAATTAGAAGATACAGCAGAAATTTACTCAAAAAATGGAAAGAGATTTAGTTCAATCTGAGACCAGGATCTTAAATCCAATAAATCAATCTATAAATTCATGATGCACATATTGTCTATAGCAGATTGGAAAACCACATTTAAAGGTATGACTGTATCAGCAACAGATAACTTTCAAAGAATTTCTAATTGTTTTCAAGTTTAATATATCTCTAAAGTTTAAAAAATAGCATGAAAAGTAATTCTGACGGCTATCAAGAGAAGTTAAGGATAGCCTGAGGTCAAAGGAAAACGTTTATGAAACTGTCAAAAAACAAAGCCGGAAGATCGCAGAAGTTTCAGTATTAAGCAAGGGAGACCAGTGCACTGACAGGAAATGAAAAGCAAGCGTACAAGAGAAGGCTGGTGAGAAACATAAAAACAGATTGCAAGAGTGCTGATAGATTTACAAAAAAGGAAAATATAAGCTGAAACTGCTTCTTCTTCATTTTTGTGGCCTTGGCATTGCTATTAACAGTGCTTTGCTGCTATTTTACAATTTCATGTCACAGGAGCAGAATTAGGCCATTTGGTCCATGAGGTCTACTCAATCATTCAATCATGACTGATCTATCCTTCCCATCTCAACCGTATTCTCCTGCCTTCTCCCCATAACCTTTGACACCCGTACTAATCAAGAACCAGTCAATCTCTGCTTTAAAAATACACAATGAGGCCTCCACAGCTGCCTGTAACATTGAATTCCATGGATTCGCCACCCTCTGGTTTACGTAATTCCTCCTCATTTCCTTTCTAAAGGTACGTCCTTTTATTCTGAGGCTCTGATCCTAGATTCTCCCACTAGTGGGAACATCTCCAAATCCACTGTATTCAGGCCTTTCGCTATTCAGTAAGTTGCAATGAGTTGCCCCATTCATTCTTAAACTCAGTTACAATGAGATCCCTCGTCACCTTAACACCACTTTATAATAATTATGACCGATGAACATTGCACGCAATAAATATATATATATTTCCATGCGGTAGATTTATAATTCATATAATATTCTTATAAATCTGTACTTTTTGAAGGGAGCAATATTCCAGATTCATTAGGACATGAGATGTCAAAAACAACAGATATTATCTCCCTTCCCATTCCATGGTACACTGTCAGAAAATGTTATAATGTGGAATTTAATTTGCAGGTTTAGATTTTGACAGTGCAAAGCTAATCAAAATAGAAAACGGATTGGAATCAGGATTAATTGAGAGCAAACTGAAGCTCTTGTTACTGGCTTACGATAGGTAAATAGACACTTGAGTGGGTGTGCAGACATCAAGTCAAGGGAAACTCAAATTGAATTAGAATGAGAGTACAGATTCCCCTCCCTCCCACATTTTACACTGAAAATTGCAATACATCCAAATTAAAATTGCGCAATAAGAGGGTCAGAGATAAATAATTCCAAATTTATGACGCCCTGTTTCCATGAAGAAACTCAAACCAGAATCCCAGTTACACAAGGAAAATCATGTACTCAGCCTCACTTTAGTGGCTTTCTTGCTGCCTTTAATTTTCTTGATCTTGGCTTGTGCCAGGTTGATCCGGTCACTGATGGATCTCAAACGAGTTTGATTACTTTCCACATTTTGGGAAACCCTGCAAGACATCCTGTTATTATTATTTTTTTCTTACATGATGAAACACCATTATGAAAATGTACTTACCACGACTCAGTTATTATGTATGTAAGTATGGTAAAGACAGCTAAATGGATTCAAATCGATAGACGAAGAACAATTTTTAAGAACAGTTTCTCACAATGGTTTAGCTCTGAGGCCATTCTGCATACGGGTTTAGAAGTTACAGATGATATCAGAAGAGGCAACAATTGTTAACACGTCAGCAGTATTGAGAAAGTGGGCTAAAAAGGTAGATGAACTACATTGGTAGGTTTGACCTATTGCAATCATCTCTCGCCCCCACCACGCCATATTACAATTTGAATTTAGGTCAGATACACAAGGTATTCTTCTGCAGAATTTTAAAGGCAGGTACAGCAAATAGTGAATCAGTCTTTATTGCAAAATGGTTGGTGTCAAGAAATTGGGAAGGAAGCATTGTTACAATTATTCAACTGAGAATGTCGGAGCCATTTATGTTTAGACTAGCTACTGTTGGCATATTATATTATTTTGTCTAGATATATCTTGCCGTATTATTTTGGACACTTGGGGGCGGTCATTAGATACACAGGGTTGTGTATATTTATGGGCATAAGGGACAGACATAGGGAGGGAGAGCACACATTTCTCACCAGACATGGACAGACCCGAGACTGAGCAGCCAGCTACAACTTGTATGTGGAATAAGGAAAGCCTGGTATGTTCATCTCCTTGTTTGTACAACTACTTCAATAAACTACCAATTAAACTGGAAATAACGACTGGAAGATGTTCTTTTGGGTCTGCGTAATATCACTCCTACTCCCTGTGTAGTAATGGCAATTGGAAAAGAAGTCACTGGAAAAGTCGGAAAGTTGCCATTACCGAGACTCCACCTGAAGTACTGTACATAACAGAAACTGGGGTTGTTTTCCCTGGAGCAGAGAAGGCTGAGAGGGGACATGATCGAGGTGTACAAGATTCAACAACGAGGGGACATAGATACAGGGTAAGGGGAGGGAGGTTTCGGGGGGATGTGAGAAAGAACTTTTTCACCCAGAGGGTGGTTGGAGTCTGGAACTTACTGCCTGGGGTGGTGGTGGAGGCGAGAACACTCACAACGTTTAAGAGGCATTTGGATGGGCACTTGAAATGCTACAACATTCAGGGCTACGGTCCAAATGCGGGAAAATGGGATTAAAATTAGACTGTGTTTGGTAACGGGCGGCGTGGACACGATGGGCCGAAGGGCCTCTTTCTGTGCTGTAGGACTCTATGAGAAACACAAGGAACTGCAGATGCACAAAACAAAAAGACAAAGTACTGGAAGCATATGCAGTCTGAAGAAGGGTCCCGATCTAAAATATCACGTATCCATGGTCTCCAGAGGTGCAATCTGATCTGCTGACTTACTCTAACACTTTGTCTTTTTTCGTATTGTACATAATTTTGGTTCTCTTCTGGTAAGGATATACTAGTATTGCAGTGTTTGAAAGGAGATTCACTTAGTTAATTATTGGGATAAGAGGGCTGTCCAATCATGAATGGCTAAAGAAATTAGATCTGTTCTTTGATGTTTAGAAGAATGAGATGCGATCTTGAAACTCTCAAGATCTTGAGGGAAAATGTCAAGAGTTTGCTACTCGTGAGAGAACAACTTCTTACAGAGGCTGGTGAATTAATAGAATTCTTGACCAAAGATGATTGTTGAGGGTGTCTAAAAAGAAAGTATATATATTTGTGAAAAAGATCAGGGTATTGAGACAAACTGCAGTGTTCCAAAAAATTGGATCACTGGAATCATGAAAAGTTAGGGATTGGCAAGGAACACTGTCTTTGTCAATCCACCCACATCAGAAAAAATGTTCTGAAAGTTTCACAGGATTGTCTGATACTTTCCAAAGTCTTTGGTAACATTTGGCACAAAAGATTTCCAAATCTATTCCTTCTTCATTGGACACCAGCAATGAATGTCCTATGGTTCCACAGCACAGAATGACAGTACATCAGTATAACCCAAATAGTGTGCAGTTAAGACAATTAAAAAAAACAACTTGTATTTCGAAACAAGGTTTGCTGTGTTGCATTTGGAAGAATTACATAATTTCATAGTTTGAATTAAATCATGGATTGCCAATTGATAAAAATATGACTACATCCCACCACAGCTCAATTTAAGTTTTTAGTACTGGCATTACATTCCAAAGAAAAATAATGTCTGGCTTGTTCAAGGAAAAACTCGCTCTATTAATAAACAAAGAAAAAGCATAATGTACAGATATTTTAAATTTTGGACTCAGATTTGTCCATATTCTCAGATTTCCTTTCAATACTTTTTATTTTTAAAACAGTCAATCTTTGAAGAAGGGTCTCGTCCCGAAACATCACTCATTCCTTCTCTCCAGAGATGCTGCCTGTTCCGCTGAGTTACTCCAGCTTTTTGATAGTTAGATTGAGCTCATGGGGTAATGGAATCAAGGGATATGGGGAGAAGGCTACTGATATGGGGATCTTATGTTCAAAGATTTTCTATGAAGCAAGGGATATGGGGAGAAGGCTACAGGTTACTGATTGTAGATGATCAGCCATGATCACACTGAATGGCGGTGCTGACTCAAAGGGCCAAATGGCGTCCTCATGCACCTATTTTCTATGTTTCTATGTTTTGTGTCTATCTTTGGTTTAAACCAGCATCTGCAGTTCCTTCTTACACATAATCTTTACTCCTAAACCTACATCAAATAACCTGCTTTCATTTTCTATACTAAAATAGATTAAAAAACTCTGCAGACCTGGTATAGATAAAGGCAACAGAGAGGCGGCAGACAATGTGGGGAAATGTTACGTAAAAAGCAAAAGGTGATAACATTGTTATAACACATTCAAGCAATATTGGGAGGAAAGTTATCTCCAGAAACCTCTGCTGTGTGCCTGTGATGAGCTTTGACAGAAACTCTATTCTCATTTCCTGTTTTGGTGCTTTTGATTACATACGCTATGATTTTCAGGTTTTCAGCAGAATCTACCATTGAATTTTCTAGATCAGGGAGGAATGCTGATTAGTCTTGCAATCATTCAAAAAGAAAATCATCAAAACATTAATTTTTACGTAAAAAGTTAGGATCTTATGTCCAAAGATTTTCTATGAAGCAAATGATGCAATTCTAAAAGAAAACAAGAAAAAGGAGAAACAAGGAACTACAGATGCTGGTTTACAAAACAAAAGACAAAGTGCAGGAGTTACTCAGTGGGTCAGGAAACATCTCTGGAGAACATGGGTAGGTGACGATTCACTGCTGTGCGTGTGGAGTTTGCATGTTCTCCCTGTGACTGCATGGGTTTCCTCCAGGTGCTCCGGTTTCCAACCCACAACCCATAGACATGTGGATTTATAGGTTGATAGGCCTCTGTAAATTACCCCTAGTGTGTAGGGAGTGGATGAGAAAGTGGGATAACATAGAATCAGCGTGAATGGGGGATTGATGGATGGAGAGGACTCGGTGGGCCGATGGGCCTTTTTCCACGCTCTATCTCTAAACTAAATTAAACTCCCCTGTATGAGCAGCACCGGAGACAATTCAAGTAATGATTATGTTATTTATTCACAAAATGCTGGAGTAACTCAGCAGGTCAGGCAGCATCTCAGGAGAGAAGGAATGGGTGACGTTTCGGGTCGAGACCCTTCTTCAGACTGATTATGTTATGCACTACTCACGCTGTGCAAAGTCCTACTCAATCTCAGCACACCAACTTGTATTCAACAAGCCTAAAGCCTAACATAAATCTGCTAAGAGACCTCCTAGGCCCATACCTATTGAAGACATCATTGGAGATTTTCTGGAGGTACTGAAGTGCATCGCTGATCTGGTGTATGGCTTCTTCACGGCGCAAGTCTGACTGGATGATTGGAACAGTGTATACCTGTCCTTCAGTGAAATACTTCTGCATCATTTTAATTGACTACTGGTAAACTGAAAAAAAAGAGAATAGTTACGATGTAGACACGAGGAACTGCAGATGCTGATATACAACAAAATACACAGTATGCTGAAATAACTAAGCGGGTCAAGCAGCATGGATAGGAAAGGTTTAGAGGGAGAAGGGCTAAATGCAGGCAAATGGAACTAACATAGATGGGGCATCTTGGTCACCATGGACAAGTTGGCCCAAATTGTTTTCGTGAGGTACAGCTAGGATTATCTCTGGAGGATATGGATAGGCGACGATTTTGGCCGGGACCCTTCTTCAGACAATGCCATTCTCTAGTTTTCTCTATAACTTACTGCCCCCATATTACCATCAACTTCTCCCACCCTCTCAAAATGCCCCAGTTTCTACCAATCAGAGTAGGGACTGTTTACAGCTTCAAACTAATCCATCAATCCTTGCTGCTTCAGGCTTCAAAGTGCCAGGAGGAAAGCCACATTGCCACAGGGAAAATGTGCAAACTCCAGACGGGAAGCAATTTGGATCAGGATTGATACAGGATCATTGGAATTGTGAAGCATCAACTCTGCTGATGATTCCACTGGTAAAGTTTGGTTTTAGAGATATAGCATTGAAACAATTCCTTTGACCCATCGAGTCCACACTGACCATCGATCACCCGTTCACACTAGTTCTATGTTATTCCATTTCTCATCCACCTCTTCCAAACTTGGGGAAATTTACAGAGGCCTACAAACCAGCACATCTTTGGGATGTGGGAGGAAACCGGAGCACCCGGAAGAAACCCACACTGCCACAGGACAAACTTGCAAACTCTACACAGACAGCACCCGAGGTCAGGATCGATCCCAGGTCTCTGCGCCATGAGGCAGCAGCTCTACCAGCTGCACCACCCTAATCAGGTGTTGTCTCTCAGCTGAAACTAAACAATGCCTCCTCATTCAAGCTGGATTGCTGAGAAGTGCAACAATTTTATGGCAAGTTCCTAAATGAATGCAGATTTCAAAAAAAAAAATCAGTCACACAAGAACCTCTGACTCACATGTATGTCATCCCAATCGACTGGTGAAACAGCAGAAATTTCTAAACAGTTAGTTCTTTCATGTTTTAACGGAAAACTGATAGATTTCTGATGTGTAAAAAATGCAGGCCAGTTTCAAAATGAATGCAAATTTCAAAAGCCATCTGCTCAAAATTGCACATCCGTTTCTAACTCATATGATACACATCATCTCAATCTATTAATTACATAGCAGTTATTTTCAAACAGACAATTCTTTCAAGTTTTAACAGCCACATTTCTTAAATGAGCGCAGGTTACCAAAAACCATCATAGTCATAAGTCATGCAGCACAGAAACAGGTCCTTCGGTCCAAATTTGCCCAAATTGACCTCTAGCTACACTAGTCCCACATTTGGCCCATATTCCTCTAAATCTTTCCTATCCACATAACTGTCCAAATGCCTTTTAAACACTGCAATAGTCCCTGCCTCAACTACTTCCTCTGGCAGTTCGTTCCATACACCCACCACCCTCTGTGTGAAAAACATGTCCCTCAGTTCCCTGTTAAATCTTTCCCCTGTCACCTTAAACCCAAGTTTTCTGTTTCTTGGTTTTCCCTACTCTGGGTAAAGGACTATGTGTATTCACCCCACACGATCTTGTACATCAATCAGTTGTATAACAATCTCCAACTCATAATACACATCATCCTAATCGATTAATTAGAAGCAGCCATTTGCAAAGTTAGGTAGGCACACAAAAATGCTGGAGTAACTCAGCATCTGTGGAGAGAAGGGACAGATGAAGTTTAGAGTAGACACACAAAATGCTGGAGTAACTCAGCAGGACAGGCAGCATCTGTGGAGAGAAGGAATGGGCGACATTTCGGGGCAAAACTACTTCCTCAGATTTGCAGTTAGTTCATTCCAAGTTTTAAGGGAAAACTTGCTGCATACATTTGTGGGATGAGCAGAGTTTCTAAATAAAGTGAATGTAGGGCTCCACCCCCAAAAAAGCAGCTGCACAATGAGTCTCCAACTCATATGACGGGGGGGGGGGGGGTCATCTTAACTCACTAACTACACAGTAGGTATTTGTAAAGAAGTCTGTTCTTCTTTAATACAAGGCTAGCAAACAGGTACTGTATAAACATGCACTGTCTGACAGCTCCCCCCAGCATTGAAGATGTGGGGGGGGGGGGGGGGAGCTCTGTTCGTGCGTACACGCTCGCTCGCTCCCGGGGAACCGGCCGCGCGCGCCTGGGACTTTAGGCGCCAACCTCCGGCCCAACTGCCAACCGCCCGCCTCGCGCCGCCGGAGCTGAAGCTTCACCTCAGTGGACGCCGACCAGACCCCGCTCCGACGCCTGCGCCGTAGCCGCCTCACCTCGCCCCCCCCCCTCCCCTATGGCCGCGCATGCGCTCTTCGCCCCCCGGTCGCCAGCCACGCCCCGTCCCCATGCCCGCGCATGCTCTCTTCACTCCGCCGTCGCCAGCCACGCCCCGTCCCCATGGCCGCGCATGCTCTCTTCACCCCCCGTCGCCAGCCACGGCCCCGTCCCCATGGCCGCGCATGCGCTCTTCACCACCCCGGTTGCCATGGAGCTGCGCACCACTGCTGGGTGAGGACCTGCTGACTGCTCGTTGCCTTTATTAGTAATTATCTTGCCGTTTTAGGCTCCTACTTCTTATTACATGCGTCAAATACCTATTGCTAATAATGTGAGCAGTTCTGGTTGCCCCATTACACGAAGGGTGTGGAGGCTTTGGAGAGGGTGCAGAGGAGGTTTACCACAATTAGAGGCACTTAGGGACAAGGAGACAGAGTTGGACAGAGTTAGATTGTCCAGCACAGAAATTGTAAGCTGAAGGGTCTGTTCTTGTGCTGTACTGGTCTACATTCTATCAAAATCTATCACATCATTCCTGTTCCTTTTTTGAGGAAGGACTGCTACTCCTTTGTTCAGTCTTTCTAGATAGATATAACACATCAGCTCTGGTGTTGAAAATGTTTTTCTAATTCTTGCAAAGGAGTTTGTAAACACAATCCATGAGTTTAAAAACAACAAGGACTCCTGGAATCCTCACTGAAGTACTAAAACATGGGATGTGTGTCTGTACAGTATGATCTCCCATTGCTGGGAAAGGAGGAGCAGGCCATGGGATTTCAGTGACACTGTAAACATGATCATCTTCAAAAACGGAGGCAAATGCAATAATCACAGTAGAGATTTTTATCCACATGAAAAATCATTGCAAGTACCTTTCACAACTGTCTCCCCCTAATGGCCAAAGAACTCATCAGAATCACAACGTAGATACCACGTTTTGAGGCATAATTGACATTATCCCACTGAAAATGTAAGGAAAGTTCAGGGAATGGCATCATTCACCAAGCATAGCCTTGCAAAAGAAATCAACAGAGATTAAGGAGGATAGTTTTCAAAATGTTCTGTCCATACAAAATTGTTACCATCATTTCTTCTTCAAAGACATGAAAATGGTGATTCTCACGAACAGACCTATCATAGACACACTGGATACAAACTTGACTGTTTCATTGCACCAAACTGCAAAGTCCTTCAATGGAATTATAATCACATTATCTCTAATAACCTCTCTGAGCTGCCCTGCAAGATATGCAGGTGGTGTCCAATGGTCATCACCTCCACCCTAGAGCAAAGATCACACTGAGTTCTATCTTCAAGTTTTGGTACAAAGAGAACACTTGTGTTTGTGCAAGGCAAGTTTATTTATATAGCACATTTCAGCAACAAGGCAATTCAAAGTGCTTTACATAAAACATTAAAGAGCAATTAAAAGCAATTAAAAACAGTCGTTAAAGAGAATAGAAAATAAAAACAAGCTAAAATAGAATAAGACAGGTATAAAATACAAGAATAATAGTGATGGTACACTGTAAGAAATTATTAATTATTTGATTTAATAAAAGGCAGCATCAAACAGAAAAGTCTTCAGCCTCGATTTAAAATAACTGAAGAGTTGCAGTGGACCTACAGTGAAGGCCAAGTTCCTAAATATTGGGGATAGACACAAAAAGCTGGAGTAACTCAGCGGGACAGGCAGCATCTCTGGAGAGAAGGAATGGGTGATGTTTTGGGTCGAGACCCTTCTTATTGGGATGTAATTCACTGAAACATATTCGAGGATGAACCTCATACTAAACATTTGGAAAACTAATTGTGGAGAAAACCTGGTTTAGAGCCCACCACACCTTCACCTCCTGCTGTGCACAACCCGCAGGCATTGCCACTTTCATTTCACTGCACATCGAGTATGTGTATGTGACAAATAAATTTGACTTGACTTGACTTGACTTGCTAAACAAAATCATGTTGGTATTGGTTTATTATTGTCACATTTACTGAAACACAGAGAAAAGCTTTGGTTTGTGTAAAAGTATTTGCATAGGTGAACACGACAAACCATTTCCAGTGGGCACATAAACTACCTATTTAATCCATATACCAATGTGGTAATGGCTGATTTAGCAGGAATAGGCTGAAGACGAAGGGTCGCCTATCTATTCCCTCCCTAGATGCTGCCTGACCCGCTGAGTTCCTCCAGCACTTTGTGTTTTGCCTAGGAATACACTAATATGGGTTGTCAAAATATTGCCCTTTTTTTTCTTAGAAGAGAAGGATATTGACCCCCACTGTCTTGACATGATAAATGGCATTTAAATTGAGTTCAGGGACAATTGATGTCTAGTCATTGTAGACCATTAAGCTGCCATTTTCAGCAAAGCTGGGAAAAATGAAACAAGTATTATTTGTCCCCACATCAAGCAGATCATTGATTTTGTTTAAAGGAACAACAAATGCATTATGATGATTAATAAAATTCATGAAATATACAGCACAGTCTCATAGGTTTCAGACAAACAAAGCACCAATTTGGAAAATATTCAAAAAATCTAAAAGCTGCTTTGAAAATGTTCTTATTCTTAAAAATAAAAGAAAGGCAGGCAGACTCAATAATGTATATAATGGCATACTTAAGTATGGAAGCAGTGGACTGTATAATTTAAAACCCCTAGAGTTACATACTTTGTCTCCCCCCGAGGAGTAATGGCGCTACTCTTAACAAAAGGAATAAAAAGATCCTCATTCAAAAGGATTCACGAGTCTCAATATTTAAAATTCAGGAAAGGAAAGTTTATATTGGTTACTCAGTAAAACAAATACATATATCTGAACTTACATTTCTAATAGGTTGCATTTGGCAGAAAGAAAAAGAGGAGAAAGGAAGGCAATGACAAAGACTTAATTTTCTGATATCACCATTTTGGCATTGTTTGGAAGAGGTCAGCCAGTAGTCACGATTTATTCTTTATTTAAGGATTGTAGAGGCAAAATATTATCTAATCAGGACAGTGAATTCAGAAATATTACTCCATCCTTCTCATTGCCCACTTTGCATAATCCAAATACACTTATTTTAAGTATGGAACGATTCTTCGTTAAAAAGTAATTTGAACTTCGGAAAATTATTTGCTCACTTTTTAGGGGATTCCTGGGATGGGATATTAATGTTTGACCACCAATAGTTGTCTTTGGCTTAGTTTAATTTAGGGACACAGCATGGAAACTGGCTGAAGATAGACACAAAATGCTGGAGTAACTCAGCGGGACAGGCATCATCTGTGTAGAGAAGGAATGTGCGATGTTTCAGGTCGAGACCCTTCTTCAGACTGATGAAACAGGCCCTTTGGCCCACTGAGTCCACATAACCAGCAATCACCCATACACCCATACACTCTGAAGAAGGGTATCGACCCGAAACGTCACCCATTCCTTCTCTCCCGAGATGCTGCCTGACCTGCTGAGTTACTCCAGCACTTTGTGAATAAATCACCCATACACTTAATAATAATAATAATGTATTTTATTTATATAGCGCTTTTCATATACTCAAAGACGCTTTACAGAGATTTAGAGAACATAGGGAAATGAATAAATAGATAAATAAGTAAATAAATAAACGAACAGAGAAAGGAGACAGAAGGTGAGGTGACCTTCAGTGGTTGAAGGCAGTACTGAACAGGTGAGACTTGTTCTATCCTACGCACTACAGCGAATTTACAGAAGTCAATTAACCTGCAAACTTGCACATCTTTGGAATTGTTGGGAGGAAACCCGAGCACCCAGTGAAACCCGAGCACCCCGCAGTCATAGGGAGAACGTGCAAACTACATACAGACAGCACCCATAGTCAGGATCGAACTTGGGTCTCTGGTGCTGTAAGGCAGCAACTCTACCACTGCACCACTGTGTCCCCCCTTTGGTGGTAAGGAGTACAGTTTCACAGAGTACTGTTGTTAAAGAGTGCCCTGCCCAGCATTTTGCTAAACAGGAAATTTGGCGAAGAGGGGGAAAATGGTACTGTGTTTCTATGAAAAAAACCCTGAGAATAGAAACAGTAGGTTTTTGGCCCCTCATGCCTGCTCTTCTATTTTAAAATAACAGCAATGATCTTATATTTCACTTACCAACACGAAGACTATATCCATCAAATTCCTTAATATAAAAAATATCTATATGTTTTCACATACACTGCCCACAGCGTTCTTGGGCAGAGAACACAAAAAAATCGATCACCCCCTGGGTCACACATATTTCTTCTCATCACAGTCCTGAATGACTGAATCTTATTTTGAGATTATGAATCTTGGTTCGAAACAGCCTAGCTTGGAAAATGTTATCCCTCTATATACCTTGTTAAGCCTTGCAAGATTTTTCTGTATTCCATGCAATCACATCTCATTCTTTTAAACTCCAGAGATTAGGCCTAGTGTGCTTAATTATCCCCTTCTAGGAAAATAAACCATTCCAGAAATCGATCAGGTGAAATTTAGTTGTATTCCTTCTATAGTAATTATATCTCAATAGACAATAGACAATAGGTGCAGGAGAAGGCCATTCGGCCCTTCGCGCCAGCACCGCCATTTACCGTGTTCATGGCTGATCATCCACAATCAGTACCCCTTTCCTGCCTTCTCCCCATACCCCCTGACTCCGCTATCATTAAGAGCTCTATCTAACTCTCTCTTGAAAACATCCAGAGAATTGGCCTCCACTGCCTTCTGAGGCAGAGAATTCCACAGCTTCACAACTCTCTGAGTGAAAAAGTTTTTCCTCATCTCCGTTCTAAATGGCCTACCCCTTATTCTTAAACTGTGGCCCCTGGTTCGGGACTCCCCGAACATTGGGAATATGTTTCCTGCCTCGAGCGTGTCCAATCCCTTAATAATCTTATATGTTTCAATAAGATCCCCTCTCATCCTTCTAAATTCCAGAGTATACAAGCCCAGTTGCTCCAGTCTTTCAACGTATGACCTCCCGCCATTCCGGGAATTAACCTTGTGAACCTACGCTTCACTCGCTCAATAGCAAGAATGTCCTTCCTCAGGTTTGGAGACCAAAACTGCACACTATACTCCAGGTGTGGTCTCACTAGGGCCCTGTACAACTGCAGAAGGACCTCTTTGCTCCTATACTCAACTCCTCTTGTTATAACATAACATAACATAACATAACAACACTTTATTGTCACTCGGCTTTTTACACCGAACGAAATTTCAGCAGTCACACAAAACACAGCAAAAAAGAAAAGAACACAGGACACCCGACCCCAACACAAACATCCATCACAGTGACTCCAAACACCCCCTCACTGTGATGGAGGCAACAAAACTTCCCCTCTCTTCCCCCCGCACCCACGGACAGGCAGCTCGACCCCTACCGAGGCAAACGACACGCACAGCCCCCGCAAGGGGATGGAAGGCCCCGCGGCCGAGCCGCCCCGGGCACCGAAACGTCCCGCGGCCGCACCGGGCGATGTTAAGTCCAGCGGCCGAGCCGCACCGGGCACTGAAACGTCCCGCGGCCGAGCCGCACCGGGCACCGAAACGTCCCGCGTCCGAGCCGCACCGGGCGATGTTAAGTCCAGCGGCCAAGCCCCGCCGGGCACTGAAACGTCCCGCGGCCGAGCCGCACCAGGCACTGAAACGTCCCGCGGCCGAGCCGCACCGGGCGATGTTAAGTCCAGCGGCCGAGCCGCGCCGGCGATGGAAGGCCCCGCGGGCGAGCTGCGCCCCGGGGAAGAGACCTAATAAAAGAAAGGTTTCCCCCGTCCCACCCCACACCCACACCCCACACCCACACCCCACCACACATACACAGCCAAAAACAGAAACAAAAACCATCCCAACACCGACACAAACAAAAAAAAAGAAAAAAAGACAAACAGACTGCCAGAGAGCCGCAGCCGTTAGGCGCAGCCAACTCCTCCCAACATTCCATTGGCTTTCCATCTCTGTAGCTAATGGAGACCAGATCTGTGCACAGTGTCCCAGGTGCAACCGCGCATGTTTTTCATATAAATCCAGTAACATGTTTCAAATCTTCTTGCGATAAAGGCCAACATGTTGTTTCCTTCTTAATGAATTGTTGTATCTATATGTAAACTTTCAGTGTTTCATGTACAAGGACAACCGGGTCCCTCTCAACATAACATAACATAACATAACATAACAACACTTTATTGTCACTCGGCACAACACCGAGCGAAATTTCAGCAGTCACACAAAACACAGCAAAAAAGAAAAGAACACAGGACACCCGACCCCAACACAAACATCCATCACAGTGATTCCAAACACCCCCTCACTGTGATGGAGGCAACAAAACTTCCCCTCTCTTCCCCCCGCACCCACGGACAGGCAGCTCGACCCCTACCGAGGCAAACGACACGCACAGCCCCCGCAAGGGGATGGAAGGCCCCCCGGCCGAACCGCCCCGGGCACCGAAACGTCCCGCGGCCGCACCGGGCGATGTTAAGTCCAGCGGCCGAGCCGCACCGGGCACTGAAACGTCCCGCGGCCGAACAGCGCTGACGATGTTAAGTCCAGCGGCCAAGCCGCACCGGGCACTGAAACGTCCCGCGGCCACACCGGGCGATGTTAAGTCCAGCGGCCAAGCCGCACCGGGCACTGAAACGTCCCGCGGCCGAGCCGCACCGGGCACTGAAACGTCCCGCGGCCACACCAGGTGATGTTAAGTCCAGCGGCCGAGCCGCACCGGGCACTGAAACGTCCCGCGGCCACACCAGGCGATGTTAAGTCCAGCGGCCGAGCCGCACCGGGCACTGAAACGTCCCGCGGCTGAGCCGCACCGGGCACTGAACGTCCCGCGGCCGAGCCGCGCTGGCGATGTTAAGTCCAGCGGCCAAGCCGCGCCGGGCACTGAAACGTCCCGCGGCCGCACCGGGCGATGTTAAGTCCAGCGGCCGAGCCGCACCGGGCACTGAAACGTCCCGCGGCCGAGCTGCGCCGGCGATGTTAAGGCCCGCAGCCGAGCCGCGCCGGGTGATGGAAGGCCCCGCGGGCGAGCTGCGCCCCGGGGAAGAGACCTAATAAAAGAAAGTTCCTGCAGCCTCCATTGGCCACAGCTTCCAACCCAAAAATAATCCACGTACTCATTCTCTGCTTTCTGTCCCTTAGCCAATCCTCATTCCACAATATATTACCCCATATTCTCTAACTTTAAGAGTATGTTATGAACTACCTTTTTGAAAGCCTTTTGAAAGTCTAACTACACCACATCCAATGATTTCCCTAATGTATTTTGCTAGTCGCACCGTCAAGAAACTTGAACATGCTTTCACTTTCATAATCCGCATTGATATTGCCCATTCCTACTTTTATTTTCTAAGTGCCAACTTCCTTAATGATAGGTTCTTGCAAGTTTTCCTGCTGCTGATGTCAGGCTGACTGATCTCCTATAAAAGCTGCAGACACTTACTGGAGACATGATCGTCATCTACCATTGTGAAATGTGGACAACAGTCTTAACCAAGTTCTACAGTTTAACAGGGTTTAGTTTGCATGTGTCAAAAGTACTCCATGGGCATTTCTGCTAATGACTCATTTTTTAAATAAATTGCTTCACAGTTGAGTTTTCACTCCATTGCAAACTAATAGGTAACTTGAGTACTGATTCAGTGCGGTCTACGATCTTACACTCTTGTACTTGGTGGGAGAGGGATGCTACAATGGGATACAGATGGGACTCTAACTTCAAGTAACCGGTGCTGGCTCGAAGGGCCAAATGGCCTCCTCCTGCACCTATTTTCTATGTTTCTAACCCCTGCATTCTCTCTGTCTCCATCCCTTTCCCACCCAAGTCACACCAGCTTCTCGTTCTCACCTAGCAAACAGCTGTTTCCTTAATGGCCTGTTTCTTTTATCATTGTTACTTTTATGCATATCTTTCATTCATTTGTTCTATATCTCTCTACATCACCATCTATATCTCTCGTTTCCCTTTCTCCCGACTCTCAGTCTGAAGAAGGGTCTCAACCCGAAACGTCACCCATTCCTTCTCTCCCGAGATGCTGCCTGAGTTAGTCCAGCACTTGGCGTCTTTCTTGTGCATAATGTACAGTCAGATCATCACTGAACTGTGCAAAAAAATAATTTCACTGTTCTCAGGTACACATGACAATAAAGTACCATTGAACCATTAATAGGTCGGTATCTTGTTGCTTTGAACCAATTAAGAAAGGATGGTGCTAGAGAATGTCTGGCTCTTTCCCTCAAACCCTTTTTTCTGCCACTCTAATTACCTTCTGCTCCACGATTCAATGGCATAATTAAATTACAGATCTAACCAAGAAAGAGAATTGATACCACGGGGTAGCACATTAACGGATGGCCATTTCTGATAATGTTTCTGAGTATTTTGGTATAATCAATTATTTGATTAAAAATAGAAAGAATCAACACCAGATGGGACATCATTTGTTAAATGGGAGGAAGGGGATATGTAACTAGAACTGTACAAAGCAAAAGCATGTGACAGAAATAAACAAAAGCTGTGAGTGTCTGGGATCAGCTGTTTGTTTCTACTTCAGGGATAATTGATTCAGTTCACACTAGACCTGTGCAAAATAATCCTTGCAGCATTTTATGATAAAACATCAAATTCCTCTCAGCTCAAAGGCTTGGCTAATATTGAATCAATACTTCCCATTTCAGCTTTAACAATTTGCTTATTTTAAATGTACAGAAAATGTTTGCTTTGTTTTCAATATGGAAATGTAATAATCAGTTACTTGCTACTCCAAAGGGGTGGCACAGCTGCTGGAGTTGCTTCCTCACAGCGCCAGGGACCCGGGATTGATCCTGACCTCAGGTGCTATCTGTGCAGAGTTTGCAAGTTCTCGCTGTAACTGCGTCAGTTTCCTTCCAGTGCAATAACATTTAAAAGGTTTTCGGGGAAAATCCACGCAGGTCACAGGGAGATCGCATAACCTTATGTAAGATTTGAGAAGTTTTCCCTCATTCTGCAAGCAACACCAAACCAAAAAGCTGCAGTTTGGACATTTTAAACGGGAGACTGGGGCTGATAGCGGAGAAAGGCTGCGGTCAGTTTACTAAGGGATGTCACAATCCGTGGGTCCTAAGATGGCTGCAGGACCTCGTGACCAGCTACAAAAGCAAAAACCTTACAGCCCAGTCTCTAGGTTTCTGCAAAGCCACGGCCAGAACAATGGATGGGTATTGGCCATGCAGAAACCTGCGAAACCAGGTCGAAGTCCAGACACTGGGGCGCTGACATCAGCATACTCACAATGCCCCAAGCCGACCTACACAGTTAATCTCGTTAAGGGGGCACAATAGCCCATAGAAAACTACCTGGTAGGTGATGGGAAACCAGTTAAACCCATCACCTCGCAACGAAATACCAATTAACACCGTCTGGCCATCCCCGGTACCCCCGGACATAAGCGCAGATCAGAGAGAAAACTCATACATATCTTTTAAACAAAGAGATCCCAAGATCTGGCGGGAGATAGGACGGGTCAGAATAGTATAACTGGCCACGACTTTTGGGTTTTAAACTCAAGTCAAACGGATGCAGGAGGAAGAAAAGACAGGCAAGAAGAAGCGAAGTGCAAGAGAGAGGAACCGGCACGCAACTAAAGAAGAAATACTGCAAGAAAACCTGCAAGGAACGCAAGCCAGGAGGAAGACGAAAAGACAGGCAAGAAAGACACGCTCGCAGCAGGGACAGCAACGCTCGCAACGACTGGCCAGGAACGCAAGAAACGGAAGGAAGAAACTCAGGGGACAAGCACGACCCTCACGGAAAGCAGCGGAGAAGCAGCACGAACAGCCAGTAACCCCAGTAATAGCCCCATGGTGAGCATGTACCCCGATCCTGCACATCCTGGACATAGTTTTAGTGTAGAGGGGAGGGGAGGGTGGTTTGAATAAACGTGGGTGTGTAAATGAATATGTGTCGGTCAAGTTTGCGATGTGTCGTACGTTCCCCATCTTACAGTCAAGAATATGTCTAATAGAACTGTGTCTAAGTATTCGTGTAGTTATGCCTATGTCTTTTAGAACTGCGTCAAAAGTGTTCGTGTAAGTGTGCATACGTCTAGTAGAACTGTGTCTAAGTATTCGTGTAGTTGTGCATATGTCTAATAGAACTGTGTATAAGTATTCATGGACAATAGTCCCAAGCGCTCAATAAAAACCTTTTTCATTTAAACCCTGGTCTTCAAATCTGGTCTGGTTGAATTTTTCTGCACTATAAACGCTCCTGCATCTAAGTCCAGTGTCTAGAACCGTAGGGGGTGAGTGGATCGAACCACTCACGGGGAACCAGTGTGCGCGGCCTGGTCAAGGGATCAGAGCAAGGCACGGGGACCTTAGGTCGGGCGAAAGCTCGGCGCAGAAACCCCTTACAGATAATGGCGACCACGAAGGGACACTGGCAGCAGGACGATAGTGTACCAGAAAGGATTTTAAAACTAGGGATGTAATGGACGAGCGCATTGCGGACTATGTTTTTAGCAAGGTGAATATCACCAAACAATGGATGTGTGGTTTGTTAGAGGACAAGCGCCCACTGGATGCAGCGATCCGGTGGACGGCCAGTAAAGCCCACAAGAAATCTGTAGAAAAGGCGGTCTGGCTGACCTGCTATAAAAAGCAGGTCCAGCTTTTGGACCGCGTGGTTGTGGCACAGGCAGCCCAGATCAGGGACCTTCAGGAGGAGGTAGAGGAGAAGGCTGCGGGTGGGAACCAATTGAGGCTCTGGACTCTTTAAACAAGGAGCGCCGGGTCGTGACCAACCGCCACGAGGCTAGGGTAGAACTCATGAAGTGCCAGATCACTGAGGCCATGCGCAGTAAGGGCAAGCTCAGGGAGCAGTGCGCTTCCCTGAGCCGCCAGCTGGAGACCCAGGAAGAGAACCTCAAGGGGGTTAGGGCAGCCTACAAAATGGTTTTAGAGGACAGGTCGGAAGGGGCTGACCACGGGGCCTGCCTGCAGGAGATAGAGGGTCTGCGGAGTGCTTTAAATAAAGCAAGCGGGCTGGTTTATCTAATGAACCCCCCAGCGGGCCAGTCGCTGGCGGTTGCGAAGGTCCCGGTTCCGGTCCCTAGAAAGACCGTGGTGGCTTCGGCCCCCAGACTCCACAATTCCCCTAGCTACGAGGCATCCTGGGAAAGGGGTAGTGTAGGGGAGAGAGAGAGAGGGGAGCTCCCCGTCGAGGACTCGGCACCGGCGCCCATGTGCCCGGTCCTGGAAACCAGACGGGGACCCACCATGCAGAATGGGGACGCCGGACCCATTCAAAGCGAGATCGTGGTGCCCCACAGCTCCCAGCAGTTAAGAGCCATGATGAGGCATGTAATGAAATTGTCCGGATCAGGGGACCCTTCGCTGCATTATAGGGAGGTCGAGCAACCGCCGCAATCAACGGTTGCGACGAGGGAGAACGGGCAAAAATGTTGCTGTTCTCCCTGGACAGCTCGATCCTCCAATGCCTCTCAGATGAGAGTAAAAGAGGGACCAGGACCTACGATCTCCTACGGGACGAGGTCCTGGAAGTTTTGGGAATGGGCGATGAGGGTCCATTTGCCCGATTGGAGAAGACCCTCCAGATGGAGGGAGAACCCCCAAAGGTTTTTGCGGCGCGACTGTGGTCAGTATACCAGAGCAGCTGCCCGCACGTCCCCGCACGGGATGACCTGGTCGGGAATGGGAGAACCCAGTGGCTCCGATGTTTGGTGTCAAACAGCCTGGCGGCCGTCAGGGAGCAGGCGAAAGCCTGGTTTGATCCCACAAATAGTACGGAGGAGGCGGTTTTGGACCGTCTCACGGTAGGGTATAGGAACACCCGGAGCACGTCTACCCGACTCGTAAAAGGGAAGGTGCACGTGGCGGAGGCTACTGCACCGGCCCAAAAGGAGTGGCGACAGGAGGGTAACCCTACCGCACAGTCCAAGTGTTTCAGGTGCGGTAAGGTGGGGCACTGGCAGAAGGATTGCAGGGCCCACACCAAGGAAGATAGGGTTGGCACCACCCTGCGCGCCGATGTCCCAGTTAAGCCCGAGATTATCGAAACGATGATCGAGGTGATGCGGTCCCTCATGGGCATTGAGGGGAAGGTGGCAGTCGCTACCGGCTCCCCGGGTGGGGGGGGGGGGGCACTGGACATTCCCCAATGACATCAGCCCGCGCAGCCTGCCTATCTGTGTCCTCTCCGCTACGATGCGTGGAAGAGGCCGCTTGTGGAGATGGTAGTGGAGAGGCAAAGGGGCAATTATCTGTTGGACACGGGGGCTTCATGCACCGTGGTCCACACAGAGGAACCCTTGACTCTCCCCTGTCCACAGGGGTCCCTTTCGCACTGGCGGGGTTCACAGGGAAGGAACAGGCTGGCGCACGTTCCATCCCGCTGTCCGTTCATTTGGGGGCACTCCATACCACATGGGAGTGTATCCTGATGAAGTGGACAGAAGGGGGTGGAAAGGGGATCATTGGATCCGATTTTTTGGTAAGCCATGGGATCCTCATGGACTTACGGAACCACTGCCTTTGGGTGGACAAGGGCGGTAAGGGTGAGATAATGGTGATTAGGGGAAAGGAGGGGAAAGGGACTCTGTGCACCATGAAGCCGCCCGAGGGTTACGACCTCGAGTGCATGGTGGCGGAGGTCCCGGCCGAACTACAAGAGTGTGTGGGGAGCAACCTGAACGTGTTTGCGACCCACAAACACGATTGTGGTAGGGTAGTGGGGTTCGAGGTCAGCATAGACGGGGACCCCATGACCAGACCCCAGAGGCAGTACAATTTCCCCAAGGAGGCGGAACCCGATTTGGAGATAGCCATATCTTCATTGGTGCAGCAGGGCGTACTGAGGCCGATAGCCACACACGTAAACTCTCCATTGTGGCCGGTTAGGAAACCGGATAACTCATGGAGGGCCACGGTGGACTACCGGGTCCTCAAAATGGCGGCACTGCCCTAGCAGCTGCCGCTCACCTGCGGTCCATTTGTCTTTGTGTTTTTGTTGTTTTTTTTGGGTCTTAATTGTAGTTGTGATGTGGTGTTTTTGTGTTTGTGTACTATGTGTGTATGTGGGGGGGAGGGGGAAACTAACACTGTAAATATGTGTCCTTTCAGAACGGAGACCCGACCTTTGTTTTCTGGGCCGTGTCGCCGTTCCTGCTGCGGCCTACCATCGGCCCAACTCCTGGAGCTGTCGGCCTCTGGGGCTCTGGTTCGCGGAGCCCGCGGATCGGACTTACCACCACCGGAGCCGGCCGTCTTCGGAGGCTGCGGGAGCGGCTGCGACTCGCCTTAGGCTCGGGCCGCGTGGATGCCGACATCGGGAGCTCCAGCAGCGGCAGCGGGTTCGCCCGCCCCGGATCGCGGGGCTTGGGGCGCGGACATTTCACCGTCCGGCGCGGCCTAAGATAGGCCGCGGGATATTTCTCTGCTGGGCGGGGGCTTCAATGTCGGGAGCCACGACCGCCCCGACGTGCAGCAACAGCGGCAGCAGCGTGTTCGCCCGCCCCGGATCGGACTTATCATCGGCGGAGCCGGCCGTCTTCGGAGGCTGCGGGAGCGGCTGCGGGAGCGGCTGCGACGCGACGCGCCTTGGGCTTGGCCCGATGTGGACCGTCCGGTGCGGCCTGCAACCACAACAACCTGACTGCGGGCGAGGACAGCGGGAGAAGGGAAAGACATTGTGGCCTTCCATCACAGTGAGGAGAGAGAGGACTGGAGGAGACTCACTGTGATGGATGTTTCTTTGATGGATGTTTCTTTTTTGTGTGTTTTTGGGGTTGGGTGGTTTGAGTGCCTATTTAATGCTTTTATTGTTGGACTGTGTTTTGGGGGGTTTTTGGGGTTGGGTAATTTGGGTGCCTGTTTAGTGCTTTTATTGTTGGACTGTGTTTTGGGGGGGTTTTGGGGTTGGGTAATTTTTGGGTGCCTGTTTAGTGCTTTTATTGTTGGACTGTGGGTGATTGAATTAACATTTTGTTCAAGATGGCCGCGCCGTTGTGTTTGGCTGCCTGCCACTGTATGTTTCTTTTTTTTTCCTAGTCAGATGTGCAGCACTTTGGTCAACGTGGGTTGTTTTTAAATGTGCTATACAAATAAATTGACTTGACTTGACTTGACTTGACTCAACAGTAATATCCCCGCCTGCGCACCCACGGTGGCAGCAGTTGCCGACCTCATAGGAAGTATCCCAGCATCCGCGACCACGTTCACGGTGCTGGATATTTCAAATGGGGTTTGGTCCATTCCGCTGCGGCGGGAGGACCAGTACAAGTTTGCCTTTACTTTTAAAGGGCAACAGTATACATGGAACTGCTTACCACAGGGTTTCCACAACAGCCCCAGCATTTTTCACCAGTGCATGGCGGATAGCCTGAGGGAGTTTAGCCTGCACCACCAGGTCGTGCAGTATGTGGACGACCTCCTCCTGTTCACAGACACAAAGGAGGAGCACGGTCCACTGCTGGCCGAGCTGCTAGAGCTGCTGGCTAGGAAGGGTTTTAAGATAAACCCGAAGAAAGCACGGATCGGTCTGCCAGAGGTAAAATTCTTGGGTCTGACCATCCGCGCCGGGGAAAGGGCTATAGATCAGGCTAGGAGGGAGTCAGTGCAGGAGTTGCCGATTCCCTATACGGTAACGGGTGTGAGGTCTTTCCTGGGACTGACCGGGTATTGCAGAGACTTCATCGAGGACTACGCGGCCACCGCAGCCCCGCTACTCCGACTCCTACACAAGGGAGTGGAGTGGTCTTGGGATGAGGGTTGCCAGGCCGCGTTCGAGAAGTTGAAAGGGGATCTGCAAACCGCACCAGCCTTAGGAGCCATAGATGGGGAGAAAGGGTTTTCTCTGGAGGTGGCAGCCAGTGGGGACAGCCTGAGTGCCGTGCTGCTGCAGGAACGGCACGGTAGGCTGCGACCAGTGGTGTACTCCTCCAGGGTGCTCACCGATGTGGAGAGGAGTTTCTCCAATTGCGAGAAGCACCTTTTAGCCACGCATTGGGCTGTGAAGAGGGCTTTAATCTTCACAGGAACCTCTCCAATCACTCTCCTCACCCATCACACACCCACCCAGATGCTTCTGGATGGAAGGATCAAGGATGGGACTGTCAGCAGCGCCCGCATCGCGCGCTGGACCCTCCTCCTTTCGCAGATGAATCTGAAGATTGAAGGTCTGTGCGAGCCCAAGCTCGCGGCAAATTTAGTGTATCCCGGAACGGCCCATCGGTGTTCCGTGGAGGGGGTCTGGGACGTCGACATAGGTGTACGGGCTGGGATCCATCCCACAGGCCGGGAAATCTATGTGGACGGCTCCAGCACGGTGTCAGCTGGCGAACGACTCACGGGATGTGGAATTTATGACCCCAAGGCAGGCATTGCCTTGGCAATTAAGCTCCCCAGTATCATGAGCGTGCTGCAGGCCGAGCTGTCCGCAGTGGCGTACGTTGTCACCCACCCAGAGAGGTTCCCAACCCCGTACACGATCTGCTCGGACTGTATGTTTACCTGCAATTCGTGTACCGAGTACCTGGCCATCTGGTCCCATCGCGGATACACTTCCTCAGACGGGAGGCCTTTAACTGTTAAACCCCTGCTAGAGCAGATTTTGGCCGCAGTGGGGGAGAAAGGGGAGGTTTTTATACATAAGGTGAAGGCCCATTCCACCACAGAGCCCCGGTGGGAGGGCAACAAGCAGGCGGACGCCCTGGCTAAGGAGGGCGCCCGCAGTGGCATTTTCTGGGACCCCTATGGGCACAGGCAGATAGCAGCGATCCAGGGTAAGGAGGGTAACGTCGGGACCCCAAAGGTCACATTGCCTCTGGACCTGAGGACCGTCCAAGCTCAGGATCCTGCTTTAAAAGCCGTCCTCAGAGCTGTTAGTGAGGGCGAGCAGGTAGAAGGTCTCTACGGTAAGGCGACCCTCTCCGTAAAAGAAGGCATGCTTTTCCATGCCGAACAGTGGGTTGTGCCACAGCAGCACAGGAGGGAGTTCCTCCAGCTGGCACATGAGGGTCCAGGGGCAGGGCACCCCGGACCGGAGGTTACGTGGCAGCGGGTAGAGCAGGCGTGATGGTGGCCGGGGCTTAGGGACGAGGTCCGTGAGTTCTGTGCCAGCTGCCTCGTCTGTGCTGCCAATAACCCAGACCCCCAGAAAAGGAAAGCGCCCATGGGACACGTCAGGAGGATGGAGGGACCATGGCAGTCGATCCAGATCGACTACATCAGGCCCTTGCCCACCACCCAAGGAGGCTATAAGTACTGCCTCGTCCTCATTGACGTGTTCACAAAGTGGGTGGAGGCTTTCCCCTGTAAGGCAGCTACGGCACTGGGTACTGCTAAGATCCTGGTCCGGGAGGTGTTCTCACGGTGGGGGCTCCCTCGTTTTGTGGAGTCCGACCAAGGGAGTCATTTCACCGGACAGGTAATGCAGAACACCCTCATGCTCCTAGGCATTGAGGGGAAGTGGCACGTAGCCCACAATCCTCAGTCATCAGGGATTGTGGAGCGCATGAACAGGACCCTGAAAGGACCCTAGTCCTCATGGGGATCAGGGCCAGCCAGTCTAAGAGCACGGGATATTCCCCGTACGAGCTGATGACTGGCAGGGTTATGCGCACACCCACCCATGTTCTGGCCCCGGTGCTCACGGAGGGTCAGCTCGAAGAGGTTAAGAGGGACAGGTTTGTCCAGAACCTCTTCGAGCATCTGAAGCAGGTCCACGGGCAGGCGGCTGGGAACATGGGAAGGCAGCACCTGGGCAACAAGCTGTTGCTGGAGCTGGATGAGGAGGGGCCAGGGTCGGCAGCTGCGGGGGGTACCCGAGCTGCGGCACGGCAGGAACCGGTCCTCAGCCAGGCTGTCCAGGGGGCAGTGCCTAAGGTGACTCTCCGTAGGTCTAGCAGGGGACCCCAACCTAGAAAGTATTGGCCAGAGGTCAATCACGCCCCGAGGTACGGGAGCCAAGTGAGGAGGAGGGAGCTAACGTTTCAGAGGAGGTTTAGCCCCCGCCAGGCAGCGACAGGCTGCGGAGGATCAAAGGTGGGAGACAGCGTGGTGCAGCCGCAGGAGACGACCCGCTGCAGCCCTGACAGGGATTAGCTGAGCCGCCCTGGGAGGGCGGCGCTGTATTATATTTTAGATTAGATAAGGATAAGGATAAAGTAAGATAGATAAGGATAAGTAATATAGATATGTTTTGTGGGGATAGTTTTAGATAAAGTTGATGCGTCCAGGATGTGTGGGTGTGGGGTGCAGCGGTCCCACCGTAAGTCATCCGCTGGGAGCAGTCGATGACGGGTACTGACCTCTCGGGGTGTCGGAGCCGGGGAGCACATATCATATTGTGTCCTCAGCACTTGAATGCCCTTTCGGAACAACAGTGCGGGTTCAGGACTGCTGGCGCGAAGCCTATGAATTGTACCATGGAGGCAATGGCACAGAGCCATGTGCCCCCACAGGTGGCATACATAGGGGGTGGTACCTATTGTGTTACTACTGCAGCGCAGTACTATCGACACGGACAGCACGGTTCGTGTCCGGTAAGAGACAGCAGCTTCTGTTTTTAAACCCAGGGCAGAGGTTCAAGTGGCACAGCAGCGAATTGTCCCCATTCCTGAGCCCTCCACGGTTCACCTAACTGTACAGGAGAACTTCACCGACCTGCAGTGATTTGTAGCACATTTCGGGTACGCCATTCCCCCTCTCCCCGAACATCTCACAACCCTGTTACAGGCAGTCGCCGTATCACAAAGGCACTTTTACACCCTGGAGCAAAAGACAGTAGAGATAGGGTCCGAAATATTGGACATTGTGATTCCACCACGGTGGGACCTGTTCACCAATATCGAGGTCCCGTCTTGGGTTAGGATAGCGTCACACGCATTAGTTGTGGTACAAGCAGGGATAGTATTATATTTATTATGTGTAAAATGTAAAAGAGGGCAGCACCTCAATAACCGGGTATATCAAGGGGAATGGAGAGACCGTTACGTGCGGGTGGGCGAGCAGGACCCAGCCGCAAGCTGCTAGATAGGACGTGCCCCCTCCGCACCGTGTGAACTGTGATTTGCATTGGGTTTTTTTCAAAATTGTATAAAGTGTGATTATGAAGGAATGTACAAAATGTAAACGTAATACATATCACGTGGCGGCGCCTAACGGCAGCGGCTGACTAGCAGTCTGTCCGGTTTTTTTTTCCCTTTTTTTGTTGTGTGTCGGTGTTGGGATGGTTTTTATATATATTTTTTTGGTTGTGTATGTGTGGGAGGGGGTGGTGGTGTGGGTGGGTGGGTGTGGGGGGGGGGGGGGGAACTTTTCTCTTCCTCACGGCGCGGGGTGCGGCTCGGCTGCGGGGCCTAACATCGCCCGCTGCGGCTCGGCCGCTGGACTTTACATCACCCGGTGCGGCTTGGCCGCTGGACTTTACATCCCGGTGCGGCTTGGCCGCTGGACTTTACATCCCGGTGCGGCTTGGCCGCTGGACTTAACAGTGCCCGGTGCAGCTCGGCTGCGGGGCTTAACATCGCCCGGTGCAGCTCGGCTGCGGGGCTTAACATCGCCCGGTGCAGCTCGGCTGCGGGACTTTTCACCGCTGGTGCGGCTCGGCTGCGGGACTTAACATCGCCCGGTGCGGCTCGACCACGGGACTTAGCTGCGCAAGGCTTGGTCGCGGGCCTTTCATCGCCCGGTTCGGCCGCGAGACGTTCCAGCGCCCGGTGCGGGGACTGTGCGGGTCGGTCGGGGACGAGCTGTCTGTCCGTGGGCGTGGGGAAGAGAGTGGAAGTTTTGTTGCCTCCATCACAGTGAGGGGGTGTTTGGAGTCACTGTGATGGACGTTTGTGTTGGGGTTATGTGTCTTGTGTTCTTTTTTTCTTTTTTTTTCTATGACTGCTATGTAGTTTCGTTCGGTACTTCGGTACCGAACGACAAATAAAGCTCTGTTATACCTGTTATACCTGTTATATAGTTTTGCCCGTGACACGGACAGTATAGGTCAGCCTGAAAGATGGGGACTGTATGTTCGCAATGGAGCACTAGTTAGTTAAAACCTCAGGGGTCTGGATGTGGAGAATCGGGAAAACATTGCTCAACCACATTATTTAATTGATTTGATAAGCTGGGGTTATGCAAATCAACAGGAGGGACTGTAAGATTTGAGAAGTTTTCCCTCATTCTGCAAGCAACACCAAACCAAAAAGCTGCAGTTTGGACATTTTAAACGGGAGACTGGGGCTGATAGCGGAGAAAGGCTGCGGTCAGTTTACTAAGGGATGTCACAATCCGTGGGTCCTAAGATGGCTGCAGGACCTCGTGACCAGCCACAAAAGCAAAAACCTTACAGCCCAGTCTCTAGGTTTCTGCAAAGCCACGGCCAGAACAATGGATGGGTATTGGCCATGCAGAAACCTGCGAAACCAGGTCGAAGTCCAGACACTGGGGCGCTGACATCAGCATACTCACAATGCCCCAAGCCGACCTACACAGTTAATCTCGTTAAGGGGGCACAATAGCCCATAGAAAACTACCTGGTAGGTGATGGGAAACCAGTTAAACCCATCACCTCGCAACGAAATACCAATTAACACCGTCTGGCCATCCCCGGTACCCCCGGACATAAGCGCAGATCAGAGAGAAAACTCATACATATCTTTTAAACAAAGAGATCCCAAGATCTGGCGGGAGATAGGACGGGTCAGAATAGTATAACTGGCCACGACTTTTGGGTTTTAAACTCAAGTCAAACGGATGCAGGAGGAAGAAAAGACAGGCAAGAAGAAGCGAAGTGCAAGAGAGAAGAGCCGGCACGCAACTAAAGAAGAAATACTGCAAGAAAACCTGCAAGGAACGCAAGCCAGGAGGAAGACGAAAAGACAGGCAAGAAAGACACGCTCGCAGCAGGGACAGCAACGCTCGCAACGACTGGCCAGGAACGCAAGAAACGGAAGGAAGAAACTCAGGGGACAAGCACGACCCTCACGGAAAGCAGCGGAGAAGCAGCACGAACAGCCAGTAACCCCAGTAATAGCCCCATGGTGAGCATGTACCCCGATCCTGCACATCCTGGACATAGTTTTAGTGTAGAGGGGAGGGGAGGGTGGTTTGAATAAACGTGGGTGTGTAAATGAATATGTGTCGGTCAAGTTTGCGATGTGTCGTACGTTCCCCATCTTACAGTCAAGAATATGTCTAATAGAACTGTGTCTAAGTATTCGTGTAGTTATGCCTATGTCTTTTAGAACTGCGTCAAAAGTGTTCGTGTAAGTGTGCATACGTCTAGTAGAACTGTGTCTAAGTATTTGTGTAGTTGTGCATATGTCTAATAGAACTGTGTATAAGTATTCATGGACAATAGTCCCAAGCGCTCAATAAAAACCTTTTTCATTTAAACCCTGGTCTTCAAATCTGGTCTGGTTGAATTTTTCTGCACTATAAACGCTCCTGCATCTAAGTCCAGTGTCTAGAACCGTAGGGGGTGAGTGGGTCGAACCACTCACGGGGAACCAGTGTGCGCGGCCTGGTCAAGGGATCAGTGCAAGGCACGGGGACCTTAGGTCGGGCGAAAGCTCGGCGCAGAAACCCCTTACATATAGGACAGCACCCGTAGTCAGGATTGAACCCGGATCTCTGGCACCGTAAGCGCTGTAAGGCAGCAACACTGCTGCTGCACTATGCCGAAAGACACTTTTTTTTTTTTTATTTATTTTTTTTTTAATCAAAAAATACTTTATTCAAGTAATAAATATCATTTACAAAACATCATTTTTAAACAAACCCATCCGACATTTCCGGAGGTTACATATTCAATACAGGCATTTACTTAGACATTTACATACATTTACATACATATCCCTTATTTGGAGGGGCGTCTCTCTCCACCACACCCTGCCCCCCATGTCCAGCAGCGGAAGGACCCTAGACTGTGGTCCTCCCCCACAGGGCCTTGGCGTTGGCTGCACCGAGCTTCAGAGCGTCCCTCAGCACGTACTCCTGCAGTCTGCAGTGGGCCAGTCGGCAACATTCCTTGACGGACAGCTCGCTCCGCTGGGAGGTCAACAAGGATCGGGCAGACCAAAGAGCGTCTTTCACCGAGTTGATGACCTTCCAGCAGCACTCGATGTCAGTCTCGGAATGCGTCCCTGGGAACAGTCCGTAGAGCACAGAGTCCTCTGTGACGGAGCTGCTCGGAATGAATCGTGACAGGGACCCCTGCAGACCTCTCCAGACTCTCCTGGCAAATCCACACTCTTTGAAGAGGTGGGCCACCGTTTCCTCTCCGTAGCAGCCGTCCCGAGGGCAGCGTGCGCTGGTAGTGAGGTTCCGGCGGTGCAGGAAGGATCTGACTGGGAGGGCTCCCCTCACCGCCAGCCAAGCCAGGTCTTGGTGCTTGTTGGTGAGTACTGGCGATGAGGCATTTTGCCAGACAAGCTGGGCTGTCTGTTCTGGGAACCACGCCACAGGATCCATGGAGTCATTCCCCTGCAGTGCCTGCAGGACGTTCCGTGCTGACCACTGCCCGATGGACTTGTGGTCAAAGGTGTTGGTCCGGAAGAACCTGTCCACAAACGACAGATGGTTCGGCAATGTCCAGCTGACTGGCACATTGCGTGGCATCTGCGCCAGGCCCATCCTTCGCAACACCGGGGACAGGTAGAACCTCAGCAGGTAGTGGCATTTGGTGCCCACGTGCCTTGGCTCTATGCTCCGCCTGATGCAGCCACACACGAAAGTGGCCATCAGAATGAGGGCGACGTTGGGCACGTCTTTACCCCCGTTTTCTGCCGACTTGTGCATTGTGGCTCGTCGCACCCGGTCCATCGCCGACCCCCAGATGAAACGGAAGACGGCCCGGGTGATCCCCGTGGCGTAGGAGGGAGGGACGGGCCACACTTGCGCCAAGTACAGCAGCCCCGAGAGCACCTCACACCTGATGACCAGGTTTTTCCCCGTGATGGAGAGGGAGCGCTGCTTCCACAGCTCCAGCTTCTTCCCCACCTTGGCTATCCACTCCAGCCAATTTTTGTTACATGCCTCAGCCTTCCCGAACCAGATCCCCAGCACCTTCAGGAAGTCAGGCTTGATGGTGAAGGGGATGGAAGATCGGTCGGGCCAGTTGCCAAAGAGCATGGCCTCGCTCTTCCTGCGGTTTACCCTGGCCCCCGTGGCCAACTCAAACTGGTCGCAGACGCTGATCAGTCTGCGGACCGACCCTGGATCCGAGCAGAAGACGGCGACATCGTCCATGTACAGGGAGGCCTTGACCTGAGTGCCCCCACTGCCTGGCAATGTCACTCCTCTTATGCTCGCATCCTTCCTGATGGATTCGGCAAAGGGTTCAATGCAACAGACGAACAAGACAGGGGAAAGAGGGCAACCCTGCCTGACTCCAGACCTGACGGGGAAGCTGTCTGATTCCCACCCATTAATTTGGACTGCACTACAGATATCAGAGTAGAGCAGTTGTATCCACTTCCTGATTCCCTCCCCAAAGCCCATTTTGGAGAGCACGTCCCTCATGTACGTGTGCGATATCCTGTCGAAGGCCTTCTCCTGGTCCAAGCTGACCAGGCAGGCATCCACCCGTCTGTCCTGCACGTAGGCAATGGTATCTCTCAGCAGCACCAGGCTGTCTGAGATTTTCCTGCCAGGTACAGCACAGGTTTGGTCCGGGTGGATCACCTGTCCCAGAGCAGACTTGACCCGGTTGGCGATGGCCTTAGACAGGATCTTGTAGTCTACATTCAACAATGTGATGGGTCTCCAATTCCTTAAGTCATTCATCTCCCCCTTCTGCTTGTAGATCAGGGTGATGTTGCCTTTCCTCATAGAGTCTGACATGCTGCCTGCTAGAAGTATATCGTTGTACACTTCCAGCAGGTCCGGGCCCACCCAGTCCCACAGAGCCGAGTACAACTCTGCCGGTAAGCCATCGCCTCCGGGAGTTTTACTCGAGTCAAAGGAACGGATGGAGCCAGTCAGCTCCTCCAGGGTCAGTGGTTGGTCCAGACTCTCCCGCTTGCTGTCGTCCAAGACTTCCGTGATGGAGGACAGGAAGTTCTGGGAGGCGGTGCTGTCTGTGGTCTTTACATCGTACAGATCCTTATAAAAGGATCTGCAGATCTTGAGCATGTCTGTCTGCGAGGATGTTACCGAGCCGTCCTCCTCCCTAAGGCTTTTGATCACAGAGCTCCCCCTGTGAACCTTATGGAAGAAGTAACGTGAGCACGTCTCATCCTGCTCAACATGGCGGACCCTGGACCGGAAGATGATCTTGGAGGATTCAGAGGTAAAGAGCCGAGCTTGCCGGCCCTTCAACTCTCTCAGTTCCTCCCTCACATCCACCCCTCTCCTCTGCAGAAGGAGTAGCTGCTGCAAATCTGTCTGGAGTTGACACAGTTCCCTCTTACCCTATCTTGCTCTCTGAACACCTTTGGAGACGAAGAACTTCTTGATGTTCTCCTTTGTTGCCTCCCACCAGAGTGTCTGGGAGTCAAAGAGGGGCCTCACAGTTCTCCAACATGCGTAGTCCCTCTTTAGCTCCTTAACGTTCTCCGGGGTCAACAGCTCCACGTTTAGCTTCCACGTCCCTCTGCCCGCCTTCCGGTCCTCCTGTAGGTGACAGGTGGCCTGAAGGAGGCAGTGGTCAGAGAAGAACACCGGGGCGAGGTCGGTGTGTCTGACCGTGACGGCCCTCGATGTGAAGAGGAAGTCTATCCGGGACTGGGCTGAACCGTTTGGTCCTGACCAGGTGAACCGTGGCTGGACTCCGCCTGCAGGGTCACTGAAGGCGTCGCGCAGCTTTGCATCTTTGACCGTTTCCACCAGGAGTTTGGAGGTGCCGTCCAGTCTGTGGTTGGCACTGCCGGATCGTCCAGCCGCATCGATGATGCAGTTGAAGTCACCGGCCAGAACGAGCGGTCTAGACGTGGCCAGCAGCGGTGGGAGCTGCTGGAGGACGGCCACCCG
This sequence comes from Rhinoraja longicauda, assembly GCF_053455715.1. NCBI lineage: Eukaryota > Metazoa > Chordata > Chondrichthyes > Rajiformes > Arhynchobatidae > Rhinoraja > Rhinoraja longicauda. The sequence continues at coordinate 3,193,024 of NC_135972.1, read as the reverse complement.
CTCGCTCCACCTGGGTGAGGCATACACATTAATCAGCCGGAGCGGAGAACCACGGTACATTACATCCACCACCAAGAGACGACCCCCCACCACCTCCCTTACCTCAGTGATGGTGAAGCCCCCTCCCCGCAGCAAGATCCCCAGACCGGACGCACGACAATCATTTCCCCCCGACCATACAGACAGTCCGTGGGGCCACCATCGCGACCACCTCCGATAGCAGCGAAGGTGTGGCAGCCCGCACTCCTGTAAAAAAGTCACATCCGCCTTTACCTTGGCCAGGTACTGCAAGGCGGATACACATCGCACAGTGCTCTTCACACTGCGCACGTTTAAGGATGCCAGTTTCAGCTCCATTGTCCTTTAGTGTCCCAGGCGATCCTCCCGCATGCCAATCATCTGGCTGAGTTCCTGCACATTTTTGTCGCACAGGTAGTGGTACAGGTTGGTGGCTTCCTCAGCACAGGGTGTATTTTCTGGCGAAGCCACTGCGCTGCTCCCAGTGTCCTGGAGCTGGGGCCCATTGGCCACTGCACTGCTCCCGGTCTCCCGGAGCTGGGGCCCATTGGCCACTGCACTGCTCCCGGTCTCCCGGAGCTGGGGCCCATTGCCCGTTGTGCCGCTCCCGGTCTCCCGGAGCAGGTCCCATTGGCCGTTGTGCCGCTCACGGTCTCCCGGAGCAGGGGCCCATTGGCCGTTGTGCCGCTCCCAGTCTCCTGGGGCTGGGGGGCAACAGACACGTTCTTTCTCTTACCTTCCTCCTCCCCCGTTTTCTTCCTCTGCCTCTGCCTCCGTTGTCGGCTCTTCCTGGTCGTCTCATCCTCCGATGCGGAGAGGCTGCTGGCCTCGTCCTGGGAGAGGACTCTTTTTTGGGACTTGCTTGCCCCCTCCGCCTTTTTCTCCGTGCGCACAGCCTTCAATGTTTTCCTCGACTGTACCACCTTCCATTCCTCCTCTTCCTGTTCCCCCTCTTCCATCGACTCACCCTCGTGGGCGGGGGCCTGGGGGGCTCTGTCCTGCGGTTGGGGGCTCCTGGTGGTCGCGTTGTCCTCGCCCCTGCTCTCCTTTCCTTTTTGGACTTTTTCCGTGGTAGGAGGCGTCTCTTCCACCCTGGGGGTGCTGGCAGCGGCCCCTCTTATCGCCTGTGCATAAGTGCTTGCTCTTTTAGGGCAGGCCCTGTAAAGGTGGCCTGCCTCCCCACACAGGTTGCAGCTCTTACTCTCTTTACAATCCCTTGTCTCGTGGCCTTCTAACTTGCAGTTTCTGCAGACGACTGTCCTGCATTCTGCCGCCACGTGCCCAGGTTTGTTGCATTTCCTGCACACCCTGGGCTGCCCCACGTACGTCATGTAGCCCCGGTTCCCTCCGATAGCGAACACCGAGGGAGGGTGGACAATGAATCCCTTCCCGTCCACCCTCAGCTTCACCTTTACCTGCCTCTTGCTCGTCCAGATCCCGAACAAGTCCTTTATGTCCACGCAGTTTCCGGCCCCTTCGACGTAGCGCGCAAGGAAGGTGAGGACATCCACGACGGGCACATGTGGGTTAAACATGTGCACCGTGATCATCCGTTCCCTCTGGGTGGGGAGGGTGAAGAGCGGCTGCACCTTCAGGAGCGACAGCGGGGCTTCATCCCCCTTCTCACGGAAATCCTGCAGCAACTTCTGCCATCCCGCCGGGTTCTGGAAGGTAACGTCGAAATATCCGTTACCTGGGAAGTCCTGGAGGCAGAAGATGTCCCCGGCCTTGAATCCACAGGCCTCCAGCAGCACCTTCTTGATGAAGAGATCCCTTGAGAAAGGGTTCCCCTCCTTGAGGTCCTTCACCGATACACGCAGGGTATTCCGGATACCCTGCCCTCCAGCTCCACTTGCTACTGCCATCCCACCTGGATAAGGGTGTTAGGTTGGTTACCCAACCAGCATGGATCCACCCCTAAACCAGACACGTGCTCCTGACCTCCGCTCCTCGTCGATGATCTAATGCAAATACTGCTCTTATACTTACACTGTTCTTATAAGAACATTAGATTGTGCCAGAACAGATACTACACTTGATCTTAGCCAAAAGGCGCTCGGTCTGCATTGACCAAACTGATCTCCCGGTGGCTGAGCACTATGCTGAAAGACACTTGGATAGGTACGTAGTAGGTGGGTAGAGGGATATAGACCAAATCTGGGTAAATGGGAATAACTTAGATGGGTCATCTTGGTCAGCAAGGGCGAGTCGGATCGAAGGGCCTGGTTCCATGCGGTATGTCTCTATGACTATTACTTTATCTCACATTGCAGCAAAGGTACCTCATGGAATATATCGGCAGCTTTGTTTTAATTTTTTGCCAATTCGAATATGCAAATATGCATAGAATGGGGAGGAGTATCTGTCTTGTGCAGAAAATCTCACTTGTGTAGTTCACCAACAGACAAATACCATGCCAATTTGCAGATCCATCATTGTAGTTCGGAAGGAAGAACTGTGTCTCTTGGGTTTCCACTTAAAAAGAATACTAGTTCCCGACCAGGTTTACAAGAATGTCAGCGGACTTTGGGAGTTAAAGAACATTTTGCATAGAATTTCCAATTTTTCATGCTTTCTAGACTTGCTGGAGACACACAACAAACTTGTGAGACAACAACCAATGATGACGTTATCGAAACATTATGATCAGTCAATCTGGCACTGTACCCCTTACCACCCACTTTATGCATTCGTCAGAACAAACATCTAAAACTTTGCCTGCATACAAGTGTCTTTAAGAGGATCAAAATTACAGTTAGGTGATTTAGTCCCAAAATTGTGCTTTAATTTGCTGTTGAGCTGATAAAAATTAAGCTCCAAGCAAAAATCAGAAAACCTGTTTTTTTACGTGGAAGCATCACACAACTTGAACATTGGGGATTTGTTGCCAAAGCTTTTAAAGCATCAAATTACTTTTATATGACTGATCTGCATATATCTTATTTTTAGGTCTCTCACACTGACAGTTTTGATTACAATTCATGAGGCTGCTTCACTGGCATCCACGTGAAATGAATGTATAATTTTGTTAAGGTCTCTTTGCATAGCCCTAGGCTATACACTTAGACAGAGCTAAATAACGCAATTACAGCAGTCAGAAACTAGGGGAATTCTTTCTGTCACTGTTGGATCATGTTGTTGATCACTGCTCAATTTTAGCACAGTACTAGAGCCGTGGAGAAATGCTGTCAGATAAGAGCTTTAATCATTCGTGTGCCGCTTTCTGGGTCAGCCTTTCTTTAATTAATAGAAGGAATGCCAGTCCTTACTCTCTCACTCACGTGCATTTCTGTTTGGCTCCATCCATATTTCTGCTTAACTGTCACTAGCCATTACTCTGCAAGATTTATTTTTATTTGACTGTCGTTGCTCCTCTCTATTTCTCTCTCCTCGTGTCTCATCTGTCGTCCTCCCTATAAGTGTTTATTTTTTTCACCTGTATCTCTTCTCTTTGTTCATCCTTCAATTTTTAACTCTTGGACACTCTTTTTATCTGCATGTCATAATGTTCTTTCACGCAATATATAATTCTTCTCCATTTTCTACCAATCTGTTTCCTGTCCTCCCTGTCGCTTTCCTTTTCTTCTGCCTCCCTTTACTTCTCTGCATACATGTTTTTTCCTCAGTTCTACCCCTTTTAAAAAAAAGTGTAGGAATAAACCACTCAATAGAAACAAAGAGTAGGAATAAACGGGTCCCTATCAGAATGGCAGGCAGTGGCGAGCGGAGTGCGCAAGGCTCGGTGCTGGGGCCACAACTATTTACAATATATATTAATGATTTAGATGATGGAATTAAATGTAACACTAGCAAATTTGCAGATGACACCAAGCTGGGTGGCAGTGTGAACTGCGAAGAGGATGCTAGGAGGTTGCAGGGTGACTTGGACAGGTTGAGTGAGTGGGCAGATGCATGGCAGATGCAGTATAATGTAGATAAATGTGAGGTTATCCACTTTGGCGGCAAGAACAAGGAGGCGGATTATTATCTCAATGGTGTCAGATTAGGAAACAGGGAAGTGCAACGAGACCTGGGTGTCCTTGTTACTGAAAGTAAACATGCAGGTACAGCAGGCAGTGAAGAAAGCTAATGGTATGTTGACCTTCATAACGCGAGGATTTGAGTATAGAAGTAAAGAGGTCCTTCTGCAGTTGTACAGGGCCCTGGTGAGACCACATCTGGAGTATTGTATGGAGTTTTGGTCTCCCAATTTGAGGAAGGACATCCTTGCTATTGAGGGAGTGCAGCGTAGGTTCACAAGGTTAATCCCCGGGATGGCGGGACTGTCATATGAGGAAAGATTGGAAAGACTGGGCTTATATTCACTGGAATTTAGAAGGATGAGAGGGGGTCTTATAGAAACATATAAAATTATAAAAGGACTGGACAAGCTGGATGCAGGAAAATTTTTCCCAATGCTGGGGGAGTCCAGAACCAGGGGCCACAGTCTAAGAATAAAGGGGAGGCCATTTAAAGCTGAGATGAGAAGAAACCCTTTCATCCAGAGAGTTGTGAATTTGTGGAATTCTCTGCCACAGAAGGCAATGGAGGCCAATTCACTGGATGAATTTAAAAGAGAGTTAGATAGAGCTCTAGGGGGCTAGCGGAATCGGGAGGATATGGGGAGAAGGCAGGCACGGGTTACTGATTGTGGATGATCAGCCATGATCACAATGAATGGCGGTGCTGGCTCGAAGGGCCGAATGGCCTCCTCCGGCACCTATTTTCTCTGTTTCTATGTTTCTATAAATGGAATCCTATCCATAAAAAAACATATTGCCCCAAAGGATTCATTTTAAACAAATCAATTTTAGACGAGATTAATTCAGTGTTGATGCTAACCATTTCCAGATAGATGATGTTTAGCGTGGTCCATGAAATATTCACATCATTAACTCTGAAACAATTTTATAAGAAATTGCAATTAGTTCTAACAAGCCTATCCTTTATGGAATGCTTTTATTTCACTCTATCTCCATCCATTAGTCTATCTCTCTCTAGAAATACAGTGATTGGGATTGGTTTATGAGAATTTGTGGGTGAATGTGTGTGACTACAGACAGCAAAGATGAACATGGGGAACAAAACAAACATGGGGAACAAGACCAGATTCATAGTTCCCTTCCAGACTGCAGTTGGCCAGCCGATTGCACAGTAGCGGGCCATATTCACAGATTCGGCATGGACTTTCCAGCAGTGCTCACAAGCTAGCTGCTTAAAGGATGAATCTGCTAAGCTCACTATTTTTTTCATCTTCATTTTATCTGAACATCTTCCTCCCTTCTGATATTGGAGTTTCTGAACAGTTCTCCCATACGCTAGGGTACAGTGCTGATCTTACAACTTACCTCATTGCACGCACTGGACTTTATCTCTGGAACTGTTATGCCATAATGCCAAGAATCTATATTCTGCACACTGGTAATTTTTGTTCTACCTGTTATACTTGTGTCTGGCTTAATTGCATTCCTGTATTGTATCAGTTTGAAGAAGTGTTCCCACCCAAAATGTCTTCTCTCCATTTTCTCCAGAGATGCTGCCTGACCCTCTGAATTACACTAGCACTTCGTGCCTATCCTGTATAGTATTATCAAATTTGTCTGGCTAGCAGGAAAAGTAAACCTTTTCACCATATCACGGCACATGTCACAACGATAAACAATACCATTACAATAGCTGAAAAGAAGGAAGGGATGATGCCATTTTAAGCAGGAGGAGGTTCGGGTGGTAGGGGCAGCTTTGGGCATTTCTGATTGAAGATGATGATCTTGCTTTCAGATCCAGTGAATGGAACAATTGCACAGATTGTCATAAACAGAAAAGAGTCAAAGGCACAGCTATAACGATGTGATGTCGAGGAAGGCCTGCAAAAGGATTTGAGTGCCCTGATTAAAAGTATATCGCTGATTTGTCAATTAGCATCTAATTCAACCGCTGGGCTTCATGGCTATTATAGAACTCTATGATACTAGTTTTGGGAAACTTGATGGCAGCTGAACTACCTGCTATATTTGAGCAAAACACAAAGTGCTGGAGTAACTAAGCGGGTCAGCCAGCATCTGTGGAAGAAATGGATACATGGCCTTTTAGGTTGGGACCCTTCTTCAGACTGATATCCTTCTTCTTTGGCAGTCTCTCTCAGGGTTGAGAATGACTTGTTTCTGTTCTTAAGGTTCTGGGTTGACTAAACGATCCTCCCCAGGGCGGCACGGTGGCGCAGCGGTAGAGTTGCTGCCTTACAGCGAATGCAGCGCCGGAGACTCAGGTTCGATCCTGACTACGGGCGCCATCTGTACGGAGTTTGTACGTTCTCCCCGTGACCTGCGTGGGTTTTCTCCGAGATCTTCGGTTTCCTCCCACACTCCAAAGACGTACAGGTATGTAGGTTAATTGGCTGGGTGGTTAGTGGTTAGAGGCAGTAAAAATGCAGTGGTTAGAGGCAGTAAAAATTGTCCCTAGTGTGTGTAGGATAGTGTTAATGTGCCGGGATCGCTGGGCGGCGCGGACTCAGTGGGCCAAAGGGCCTGTTTCCGTGCTGTATCTCTAAATCTAAATCTAAATCTAAAAAATGATGCACAGATACAGCAGCGTGTGGGACAGGTGATGTTTGATATGGGAGGGGGAGGGGGGTGCTGGAGATTATTAGAGGTAGGTTATTAGAGATATGCTCCCGCTGATAGTGCATAAGTATGTCCATCTCCATGCTCTTGTTGCAGAGAAAAATTGTCTTGCTTCCCAAAAGTCATTTTGAACAATCAAAACGAGCCACCCACGAGATGGTGTGGATGTTACATCTTTGCAAGAAGAATTTGAGAACACACTTGCAGTATTTTCTCTAGCCTGCGTTGGGAATTCAAAATGACATATAGACAATACATTGGCTGTTGCTGTTGCTGTTGCATGACAAGAGCCTATAGTTGGGGAGAGAATGAAAACATAGGGCGGTCACGGTGGCGCAGCGGTAGAGTTGCTGCCTTACAGCGAATGCAGCGCCGGAGACCCGGGTTCCATCCCGACTACGGGGGCTGTCTGTACGGAGTTTGTACGTTCTCCCCGTGACCTGCGTGGGTTTTCTCAGAGATCTTCGGTTTCCTCCCACACTTCAGACATACAGGTTTGTAGGTAAATTGGCTTGGTAAATGTAAAAATTGACCCTAATGGGAATAGGATAGTGTTAATGTGCGGGGATCGCTGGTCAGCGCGGACCCGGTGGGCCCAAAGGGTCTGTTTCCGCGCTGTATCTCTAAACTAAATTGGTTCATGGATTTGGAGGGTTGTGCAGAGGTGGCATGAGTGGTGCATGTCCCGGGTTTTGAGAGAATTTAGTCACACAGTGTATGGACGACAAAGATTTTCAGATACCGAGGTGATCAAGGCATATCGGGTTAATTCAGGAGGGTGGCATTGAGATAAATTGATCAATGGATTGAAAGATCCAGCATGGAAACAGGGCCTTTAGCCAACCAAAACTGCGCTGACCATCGATTACCCGTTCACACTAGTTCTATGTTATCCCACTTTTTCCATCCACTTCCTACACACTAAGGACAATTTACCGAGGTCAATTAACCAACAAGTCCTCACGTGTTTGGGATGTGAGGGGAAATCGGAGCACCCGGAGGATATTCATGCCGTCACAGGGAGAAGGTACAAACTCCACACAGTCAGCGCCCAAATCCAGGATCAAACCTGGGTCTGTGGCGCAGTGAGGCAGCGGCTCTACCAGCTGGGTCACTATATCGCCCTGTGATGAGCCATGATCTTGAGCACAGCAGGTGTGAGGCGGTGAATAGCCCCCTACTGCTTCTATTTCTCATGTCCTATCTCTTATGTCCTAATATCCACATTAATACATCACCAATTTGATTCAGAGTATTTGTTGAGCAGCTTGTAAGCACCCTTGACAGAAAATCATTGATGAAGAGGGAAGCAATGTGTATTAATTATACCATGTAAAACCAAAGGTGTGGTGACAAGAGCAACGGAGCATAACTACACAGTAACATAATAATAACAACAGATGAAATTTGAAAAATGCCATTGCCCCCCCACCCATTGTACAATAGGGTTGTTGTTGACATTTTATTTCAATGCCACTTGCCTGCAATGACTCCATAATTCTTTGATTCCATTAATACCTTAAAATCTACCAATCTCTGCTTTGGACATACAGTACTCAGTGAATGTATCTCCACTTCCCTCTGGAGTAGAGAGGTCCAGGATTCACGATTTCCTGGCTGCGAACTTCCCAACGGTGGAAAACATCACTTCTGCATCCACACTGGCAATAATTTGATGTCTTTCACTGAGATTGCTTCTAAATGCGAGAGTGTGGCCCAGTCAACCTAATCTCTCCTCAGACAATAATACTGTGGCATTGGAAGTCGTATATGATTGTCTTCCTGGTATCCCGTTTGTGACATCTTTTAACGCGGGGTGTATGGTGCACATACAGCCACCACATGGTCCTTGACAGAGACAGACCCAGCTCCAACGTCATGGACTCCTCAGCAGTTGGCTGTCTCCCCCTCCTGCAGCCTTACTCCACCTTGGCCATTGTAGTGCTTTACCGCCGGCCAGCCAGCATCCTCCACCTGTTCCACCATTGAGATGTTCCTTGGGTTGCGCTTAGTCGGGAACCTCCCGCCTCCACCTGGCCGGCATGGGTGATCCTGCCAGGAGGCATACCTTCAACATACCAGAGCATATCAGTACATTGGTATATTGGTGAGAGGAGGGGGTAGTGAAGAAGGCCTTGGGACTTCGCATTCATTGACTGCAGGCTCCACCACTAAGAGCTTCAAGTAGTCGTCCAAGTCACACATTATCCTGACTTGGAAACATCCTTCGTACTGCTGGGTTTAAACTCTGGAACCCTACACACTGGAATTTAGAAGGATGAAAGGAGATCTTATCAAAACGTATAAGATTATTAAGGGGTTGGACATGTTAGAGGCAGTAAACATGTTCCCAATGTTGGGGGAGTCCAGAACAAGGGGCCACAGTTTAAGAATAAGGGGTAGGCCATTTAGAACTGAGATGAGGAAAAACTTTTTCAATCAGAGAGTTGTAAATCTGTGGAATTCTCTATCTCAGAAGGCATTGGAGGCCAATTCTCTGAATGCATTCAAGAGAGAGCTAGATAGAGCTCTTAAGGATAGCGGAGTCAGGGGGTATGGGGAGAAGGCAGGAACGGGGTACTGATTGAGAATGATCAGCCATGATCACATTGAATGGCGGTGGTGGCTCGAAGGGCCGAATGGCCTCCTCCTGTACCTATTGTCTATTGTCTATTGCCTTGGGGCTTCGCAATCATTGACTGCAGGCTGCACCACTACTAGCTTCAAGTAGTCGTCCAAGTCACACATTATCCTGACTTGGAAACATCCTTCGTACTGCTGGGTTTAAACTCTGGAACCCTATCCAGAGGCACTGTGGAAGCATCTTCACCAAGTTGACTGCAGTGGTTCAGTAAGGCTGCTCAATTCCCACCGCTCAAAGGCAGTTAGGGAGAGGCAATCAATGCTGGCCTTATCAGCAAACCTTACAACCTGAAAATTGAATTTTAAAAATGATATCTTCTTCAAATGAAATCTCTTGCTCTCTGCCAGCCGAGAATATAGAACAAAATAGCAGAAAAATAAGCCCGGTGTAAGAAAGAACTGCAGATGCTGGTTTACATCGAAGGTAGACACAAAATGCTGGAGTGACTCAGCGGGTCAGGCAGCATCTCTGGAGGGAAGGAATGGGTGATGTTTCGGGTCGAGACCCTTCTTCGGACTGAAGAAGTCCCAGTGGAACTCTGCTGGTTGAGGTAGAGATTTCAACCCCATCTCATAGAGCCATACAACATGAATACTTGCCACATCGGCCAACATGTCCCAGCTACACTCGTCCCACCTGCCTGCTTTTGGCCCATGTCCCTCTAAACCTATCCTATCCATGAACCTGTCTAATATTTTCTTGAATGTTGCAGTAATCCCAGCCTCAACTACCTCCTCTGGCAGCTCATTCCATACACCCACCGCCCTTTGTGTGAAGAGAGCGTTACCCCTCAGATTCCTCTTCCCTTAAACCCATATCCTCTGGTCCTGGATTCCCCTACTCTGGGCAAGAGACCATGTGCGTCTACCCCGAACTATTCCTCTCATGATTGTAAATAATCTCTATTATAATCTCCCCCATTAAGATGTGAAAGATGAAGACCCAAGGAGTGACCCGTGTAGCCCAGCTGGCGACTCACCAAAATAAGCCACAAGAGGTTCGAGGCTGTGCCGTGCTGTGCTGTGCTGTGCCGTGCTGTGCTGTGCTATGCTTTGCTTTGCTTTGCTTTTGTCGGTGGGCGTTTGAACGTTGCACGGTGGGTGCCTTTAAACAGGCGCGTTGTCGCTTTAAGTAGCGTGGCTGTGCGTCGGTTTCCAGCTGGTCCAGAGGCAGTAGCAGCATCAGCAGCCGCCTGAGCGCGGAGTAGCATCAGCATCAGCAGCAGCTCGCATCTATCTATCCATCTATCTCCCTCCCCTGCTTCCTCCGCCAGCCATGGAGAGCCTGATGGAGAACCCGATGAGGGCGGTGCTGTACCTCAAAGAGTTGACCACCATCGTGCAGAACCAGCAGACCCTGATCCAGACCCAGAGGCACAGGATCCGTGAGCTGGAGCTGAAGGTGGAGGAGCTGCTGGAGGAGAACCGGAGCTTGAAAGAGCAGCCGGCCAGCGGCAGCAACAGCGGCAGCGGCCCCGGCCCCCACCACCACCACCACCACCACTATCAGCAGCAGCAGCAGCAGCACCTCCAGCAGCACCTCCAGCAGCACGACCCACAGCACAAACACCCCGCCATCACCGCCAGAGCACCCACCCCCTGCAACCCACAGTAAGTCCTGCACAGCCCCGCTCCTCCTCAACTTTATCCCTCGCCTCTTGACACAAACAAGCGCATCGCTCGCTGGCCGCTCGACTCATTCAACCCCGCAGCGGTTTCTGTCTGTAAATTAATCTTCATAGTGTTTTGGTTTTTTTTTTCTCTCTCCATGTAGAAACGCGACTAAGTTAATATTTTCCACACAGAGGCTGGTGGGTGTTTGGAACGGGCTGCCAGGGGAGGTAGTTGAGGCAGGGACTGTACTATGAAGAGACGATTTGACAGTTTAGAGGGATATGGGCCAAACGTGGGGAAACGGGACTGCTTGAGAAGGGGCATCTTGGCCGGCATTGACGAGAAGGACACATTTACCTGCTCTATGACTCTAAAACTGCCCCTGTAGTTATCCAAAAAAAAAATGTTTCAGATAACCGATGGGCCTGGAAGATTTACTTGGTGGAGTTTAGAGTCTTCATCTCTGAGCTTTGGAAGTGGAAAAGCCCGAGTGAATATTACACTTGCTGACAATGTAATAATACCTTTCTGAGCTGCAGAGGATGCCACTGCTAAACGTGTGTATTCAGGTGTAAGATCCAGTAAGCATTAGCACAGGGCATTGACTTTAAAAAAATCACCACTACTTCCCATTTACTTGGTAGTGGGGCTGGGTGAAAAGAAGTGAGTGCAATTTTTTTGTAACAAAAAAACCAGCAGATGTTGGTTAAATTCGAAGATAGACACAAAATGCTGGAGTAACTCAGCGGGCCAGGCAGCATCTCAGGAGAGAAGGAATGGGTGGCGTTTCGGGTCGAGACCCTTCTTCAGACTGAAGAAGGGTCTCGACCCGAAACGCCACCCATTCCTTCTCTCCCGAGATGCTGCCTGGCCCGCTGAGTTACTCCAGCATTTTGTGTCAACCTTTGAGTGCAATTATAACTAACTTCGAAAAATATACTCTAGTCAGCTTGAAGGAGAAGGGACATGAGAGTAGTGACGAGCAAAAACGGTGTTTGAAGTATAATCAGCAAAAAGTGATGTGCTCAAGCAAAGGAGAGTTAACAAGGATTTCAGAAATGTTAGAATCTTTTGAATTTTTCTTGAACGAGACAGTTTGGAAACATGTTCTTCAGCCCACCGAGTCCACGCTGCCCATCGATCACCCGTTCACACTAGTTCTATGTTATCCCACGTTCACATGTACTCTGCGCACACTAGGGTTGCAATTTACAGAGGGGAATCCCCCAATAAACTCACATCTCTTTGGGATGTGGGAGGAAACTGGAGCACCCGGAGGAAACCCATGCAGTCACAGGGAGAACTTGCAAACTCCACACAGACAGCACCAGAGGTCAGGATCGAACTCAGGTGTGAGACAGCAGCTCTACCACTATGCCGCCTAAAATACATGACTTCCAGATTGCAGATAAGTGCAGAAGCTAGTGACGTACCAATAGATATCCAAAGATTCAGGGCACCAGGTGACGTTTTATTTTTATGTGCACTCTAATGTTAATTATTTTTTGATAAATGTTTGGAGAATGTTCCTGATACACGAATGCCAGGGTTCTTCCTACCCAGATCAGCCCTCTCCAACCTGTCCACACACACACACACACACACACACACACACACACAAACACAAACACACAACTGTGTTTAACCAAACACACGATTTTGAAAGGACTCTTATAGATTGTGTTGTAATGTACACCCTTTGATGAGAAACTGCATCTTAATTATTATATATATCAATATCAATATGAACATGCAGAAATTTATTTTCTGTAATTGCTTTGCATCTGTTAAAAAACTTTGCATCTGTTAAAAAAACTTGTTAAATCGAATTCCTGTTTTTTCTCAAGGCTGCCCATCTTTTTGTCAAATTCATTCTTTTGGTTCGGGCTCCATTTTCCTTCTTTTCTTTCTATAATTTTAGATTTTTTAACAAAGTTGCTGCTTCCCTCATTGTCTTTTCTCTTTGTCCAACTTAGAGTCTGACTCTCCCTCGCCAGATTTTATTCAATGTCAGGGTGAACTTATCTACGTCTTTCAGGTGGTCTTCTGCGTGAATACTCAGGGGAAAGTGTGTTTATTTGTTGCCTATCTCCATCATATCTCGTAGTTCTGCCTCTTTGCCATTCTGTCCACCCTTATCTCTCTCTTTATTTGATTCTGTCTCTCTGTATTTTGGTGGAACATCGAACAGTACAGCACAGGAACAGGCCCTTCAGCCCACAATGGCTGTGCTCCTCTGCATGCACATGATGCACATCCATCCATCCCCTGCATATCTAAAAAAGCTTACAAACACCACTTTCCTATCTGCATCCATCACCACCCTTGGCAGAGTGTTCCAGACACTCACCACCCTCTGTGTAAAGAAAAGTAAAAGTTTTTAAAAAAAACTTGGCCTGCACATCTCCTTTAAACCTTGCCCCTCTCACCTTAAAACAATGCCCTCAAGTCATTGATCTTTCCCACCCTGGGGAAAAAGGTTCTGACTGTCTACCCTATCTATGCCTCTCATAGTTTTATATACTTCTATCAGGTCTCCCCTTATCCTCTGGCATTCGAGCGAAAACAATCCAAGTTTGTCCAACCTCTCCCTTCAGTTAATACCACATAATTATGACCATTCTGGCTTGTAGCTAAAACCCCTAATACCCCGAATCCTGGCAATTATGTTTGCCTCTTTCTAGCTCCATATTTTCGATCAATCTGTATAAACATTTTGCCAAAGAAAAGACTAGCCTGACTACTTAGGACTTTACTGTAATCTCCTCTCAGGAGATTAGCACTGTTGCTGTACTGCATCTGAAATTCTAAAGAGATCATCATGGTTTGGCATGAACTGAGATGCATGCCACCCTTCATCTTTGCACTTGGGGTATGAAAAAGTTAATGTCAATAAGTGGATATCAATATGGCAGATTAATGTGACAAACGGAAGCATATTACAAATAAATCTAATTTAGTGAGCAACTCCCTCATTTATCCTGTATTCATGAAGCAGAGTTAGAATGTACAAACATTGGAAATTGAGGCTGGGATTGGCCATTTGAATTCTAATGCAGGTTTGGAAAAAATAAGATCACGATGATTTTGACCTCAACACTGCTTTATTACACTTCACATGTAACACGTGAAACATTGTTTCCACATGTTTCACTCAATATATATAAAATCATCATTGTGTAGGAAGGAACTGCAGATGCTGGTTTACACCAAAGATAGACACAAAATGTTGGAGTAACTCAGCAGGACAGGCAGCATCTTTGGATAGAAGGAATGGGTGACGTTTCTAGTCGAGACTCAGGGGAGAGGGAGACACAGAGATAAGGGAGGGTAAGGTGTAAAAATGAGACATCAAAGGAGGTGAAGGAAAATGCAGAATAGATCATTGTTAGCTAAGAGAAGGTGACAACAGTGATAAAATTTAATCAAGGGGCCAGTCAGACAGGTAGGAGAACTAGGAAGTGGGAGGGATGGAGAGAGAGGGAAAGCAAGAGTTACTTAAAGTTAGAGAAGTCAATATTCATAACATGTAGGAAAGAACTGCAGATGCTGGTTCAAAATGGAAGGTAGACACAAAATGCTGGAGTAACTCAGTGGGACAGGCAGTATCTTTGAGAGAAGGAATGGGTGACGTTTTGGGTCGAGACCCTTCTTCAGGAAGTCTCACACTTCCTGAAGCAGGGTCTCGACCCAAAACGTCACCCATTCCTTCTCTCCAGAGATGCTGCCCGTCCCTCTGAGTTACTCCAGCATTTTGTGTCTACCTTCAATATTCATTCTGCTGGGGTGTAAGCTGCCCAAACAAAATATGAGGTGCTGTTCCTTCAATTTGCACTGGGCCTCACTCTGACAGTGGAGGAGGCCCAGGACAGAAAGGCCAGTGTGAGAAGGGAAAGGGGAATTAAAGTGATTAGCAACCATAATTCTCTGCCTTGAATATGCTAAGTGACTCCACAGCCTTCTTAGATAGTGATTCACTACCCTTTTTGTGTGTTTTCCCCATTTCTAGCTCCATATTTTCTATGCATCGGTCTAAATATTCCGTGAAATAAAAAACTAACCTTACTACTTATGACTTCACTGTAATATCCTCTCAGGAGATTAGTACTGTTTCTGTACAGCATCTGAAATTGTAAAAAGGTTTGTTCTAATGACTGCCCACTATTTTGAGATGGCGGCTTCAGGTTCTGGACAAGCCAGCTAGGATATTATCAACTCTGTATATATCCTGTCACGCTCCTTAAAAATGTTGTTCAGGTTTGTAGGTTAATTGGTTTGGTATAAGTGTATACTGTCCCTCCTGTGTGTTAATGTTTGGGGATCGTTGGTCGCTGTGGACTCAGTGGGCCGAAGGGCCTGTTTCTGCACTGTATCTCTAAACTAAACTAAAATAAAATAAAATTACCTCTTATCCTCAATTTAGAGTGCAGGCAAGTTTTGGCTGTCGTCACGTGACTAACGTCCCAATCTTATAATTACCCATTCATCCCTACTCTCTGTATTCTTCCCATTAACTATTAGTCAGAGTCAAACAGCACCGAAACAGGTCCTTTGGTCCAGCTTGTTAATGCTGACCAAGATGCCACATCTAAGCTAGTCCCATTTGCCCACATTTGGCCTATATCCCCCTAAACCTTTCCTATCCATGTACCTGTCCATGTGCCTTTCAAACGTTGTTATAGTACCTGCCTCAACTACATCCTCTGGCAGCTCGTTCCATATACCCACCACCCTCTGAGTGGAAAAAGTTACCCCTCAGGTTCCTATCAAGTCTTTCACCTCTCACCTTAAAATCTTTAGTCCATGCTTGCATGTTTTAGCCAATACCACCCACTCACATTTTGTTTAAGAACCTTCTTTATATGGTGCCTTATCAAGGGCCTTTTTGAAAGTCCAAGTACAGCATCTTTCACCCTTTGGTTGAGCCTTATCTATTCTGCTTAGGTTGGGACAAATGTATTAGATCATATTTCCACATAACCTTTGACCAATTAATGAGTAATTCAGTCAAAGCTTTACAAGGACTTTAGAAGCAAGTGAAATACAAGTTCATATTTGTGAAATTAATGTTTATTACTGTATTTCTGATAAGGTTTGTTATTGTTGAACTGCACTGGTGGTCATATGGTTTTACTTGTTGTAATATCATAACTAGAGGAGTACCAGCTTAGCGATAGGAGTTATTTTCAAATAGACACCGAATCGCGCCTGGCACAAACAATAAGAAGAATTGTCCAAGGTCAGTTGGTGAGGAAGTGGGTCAAGTAATGTGTGATGTTCTTGCATTCCCCACATCCATCTATTCTGGTTATAGTTTACACCACTAACTTTGTCCATGTACATTACTGAAAACCTCTTACGTCGATAAAATATTTTACCACAGAGGCCTAACAAATGTTCAAAACGTTCTCCTCGGGAGCTACCCCATGTTCGTTATTTTGCTGAGAAGATGAGAAGCATCTTATCCACAGGTGTAACTGACTACTTTATTTCATTGAATGTTGCTTTATCAAATAAGGTTTGCTGAGCTCTACATTAACTAAAGAGCCTTACTCTATGACCTATCTGTTTGCTTTGGAGTTTAGCTAATCCAGTGATGCAATGCTGGCAAGTGGATGCTTATGAAGGATAAAATATGCACACAGATACTTGTTGACTTCGAACACGATAAATGCAGTGCAAAGAGGAAATGCTGACAATGTGTGGCTGATACTGTCATCATTATTGGCTCCAATGCATAGATTGTTGATGAGGTAAAGGGATAGTTTCCAATAGGGTCTGAAGTGTCAGTTTCTGTGAGTGCACACTACATTCTGTTTAATGGCTAATAAGAACTCTTGGAGTTATTCCCCTTTCATTCTGAAGTTTAGGAGCAGGACCAGGTCATTTGACCCTACACCATCATGGAGAATCATCCCAGAAACATGTTCCTATCTTCACCCTTAAGCCTGGATCTCTTTGGTTCAAAAGATATCTACTTCTCGTCGTTGTTTAGAATTTTATAGGTTTCTGTGAAATCCACTCTCATTCTTCTGCGCCCAACTGAAAATTAGTCTAACCTACACAATCTTACTTCGTATATAAGTCTTGCTAGCCGATCTTTGCTGCTTTTACTCCGTGTCAGGAACATCATTCCTCAAACAAGGAGATTAAAACTGCTCATAAAACTCCAGATGAGGTCTCGCTAAAACTCTACACAGCTGCAGCGATAATCTTTGCTCCTGTATACAAATCCTCCTGCAGTGAATGCCAACATACCATTTCCCAACTGTTTGTTGCACCCAAACACTAGCTTTCAGTCACTGTGGTATCATCACATCCAGATCTTGTTGCATTTTCCGTTTACCCAATCTATCTCCGTTCAGATAATAACAGTGACAATTTGCACTGTTTTGTTTAGAAATCACAGACAATGTACAGAATTTTAAATAATTTATACAACCTAATTAGCAGAGGTTGCTTTGGTGTATAATATGCTTGCAGTGGCATAAAATCAATGTTCATGACATTTTGTAGCTGAATGGGTGTCTGACAAGATAACATTTGGGGGGAAATTGCTTTGTTAACATGTGGAGTTGAATCTTTGAATCAGCACAGTGGAAGATTGACTGAATACTATAACTGAGTGACACAGTTGATTAGCTCCGATCGCCTCAGAAATCTGGGCTGGAACCTAACTCGGGCTTTAGCAAATTCAAAATGGTTCTTATGAACTAAAATATTAAAATCCTGTTGTGTCTGAGCTGGAAATGCTTGACGTTGATTCTCAGAGCAAGGTGAATTGTTCCATTTCTAATACTGTCTTTATTGATCTTGATTGATGCAATTTCCCGCACAAAGAATGGCAAAGTAAAATAATGTATCGTTATTAGTATTATTATGTGTGTATCAAATAGTTAATGATACCACAGCCACATTAGCAAATAAGTAGAATAGGAATGGCTTTTGTTATTCGTAGTAACAAAAATAATCTTGTGTCTTTCGCCAATAAAATTCAGCAGAAATAGCCATTGAGAATTTACCTGTTCTAGATCTGATGAGAAGCATTGAATTAAGAAATTGTTGACACAAATATTCAAATGTGACTCGAGTGTGAATCTGAAAGTTATTCTGCTTTTATTTCTTAATATTAAATTCAATGGGCATTATGTTGAATTAAACACATTTCTAGAATCCATCAGGGAGAGTGGAGGAAAACAGTTGGGTTCTCCAGGGTCATACGTAGGCAAGGGTGTTCTTTTACATAAATCAAAGAAAGATTATCGGCAGATGCAGCAAATAATTAGAACAAATGGGATTTTATCCACAGTACAAAACAATTAGAGTTGGAGTAAATTTATATATAACATTTTTTCATTTATACTTTTTAGTTTGGAATGTGCGCGGGCCAGCAATTATTAATTGGCTTTGAGAATGTAGTGCGTCTGGTTGGAGTAGGTTCAGTGAATAATTTCAGTGTTTTTTGCAGATAATACACGCTAGACGTGATGGTGGAGGGAATCAATATTCAGGTAGTGGGTGGCCATCCAGTCAAGCAAGTTACTTTGACTTGTAAGGATTGATTGAGCTTCTTGAACTTTTTTGGAGTTGATCTATCCAAGAGATTGGAGATTACTCCATTATACTCCTGATTAGTGCCTTGTAGATAGTGGAAAGGCTTTGGGGTGTCAGAGGTTGAGGGAAACCCAAAATGGACACCAATGAGCAATTTATTGAAGACCAAATACCCCTCACGGCCATGATCTTCCATCCTTTTGCTGGCAATTGAATTTAAGTCACTTTATCTAAGTACCTGTACGTTGCTTCAGAGGAAGAGCAATTAAAGTTCATCAAACTACTTCTTGGGCTGGGGGAGTATCCCATGAATAATGATAACAAATTGTGTTTTATGGAGGCTAGAAGCAAAGAGATGATTTGAATCAGATATACAATATTTGTATGGGGCTTAACGCGGTAACAAGGGGAAGGGTATTTCACCTCAGAACTCTGCCCAGGAGGATTGTTGATGCTTGCCCATTCTCAACATTTAAAATGGGTATCGATGGTCCTTTGGATATAATGGCTTGTCGGTATAAGGAAGCATTGTCTAAAGGTGTATATGAGGTGGAAAGCTAGACACGTTTCTCATTCATAACAGGATAATGTTAAACAGCTGAAAAGCCTACTCCTGTATTGATTTATAATGTTCTGCATTTTTAGCGGGATCTGCAGGAGTTCCCTGGAAATGATAGCTTCTATCCTTATAAGTACTCTGATTTTTTTTTGTTGATTGATTGAAAGACAAAGCATGGAAACAGGCTCTTCAGTTCACTGAGTCCATGCTGACCATCGATCACCCTAGTTCACACTGGTTCTGTGTTGTCCCACTCTCTCATCCACTCCCTACACACCAGGGGCAGTTTACAGAGGCCAATAACCTACAAGCCCACTCGTCTTTTTTGGGATGTGAAAGGAAACCGGAAGAAACACACGCAGTCACAGGAAGAATGTGCAAACTCCACACAGACAGCTTTCGGGGTCAGGATCGAACCCTGATCTCTGGCGCTGTAAGGCAGCAGCTCCACCAGCAGTGCCAGTGTGCCTTTTGAAAAATGGATGTAACTAAGACATTAACCCAGATTAACAAAGCTTTCTGTGTCATTAAAGGAAAAAGCAGAGAACAATGTTTTTATTCTGAATTGAACATTAATCTGCTACGATCACCAACAGCAATCTCTCACCATTTGTTTGTCATGACCACTATGGGTTTGGGAGGGGTGATGGTAGTGGTTGGCATTGTCAGAACATTCTGTATTCTCTGCATGCACTTTAGCAAGGCCTCCATTAGAAGCAATCACGGCCGAAAGAGCTGACAGGCTTATTTTCTGAAGATTGCAGAGTCTTCAAGTTGTCATGGTTAACCTGAAGGTTAAAAACGTTTAGTGCAAGGATTAGTAAGACAATCGTTTCCAGCCCTGTGTGAGAAGAACACGTCATCATCGATAACCCTTTCTGAAATCTACTGTTACGGAGAATCGTGATTAGGTTTAACAGTCTTTCATTTCTGTGCTTCTTTTCACAGTCATGAATAATTTTGTATAAACAGTGCCGCATTAAGAGGGCTGGCAATAATTGTCACTCTAACCAGGGGTGTTCATTTTCTTCCTCTAATGTTACCCCTACTTTTCTTGAAAGGAAGATCACATAATGTCTAATGCGCAGTGGGTACCCAGCACGGCTATTGTGCCCAAGCAATCATGTCTCTGTGTTATTTGTCCAGGAGAGATATCATGTCCCATCTGAATCTAATGAACACAATTTTTGATTTTGATTGTAATCAGCAGAGAAATTAGTGGTCACTGGCTGATTTTTATTTTGTCCTTTCTCATTTCTCTTTTCTGGAGACATTGAGGTCAACTGTTGTTATCCAGCTCAGCAGAAACTAGGAGGCATCATTATACATAATCCCATGACAGTTATTGTCAGCTAACATCAACTAAAACACAATTCACTGCTGGAGAAAAAAAATCATAAAACTCTAGGTAGGATTGGTGGCAACTTTTATTCATACTCTAGAATCTAATCAAAGGATCGTGTGGATCCTATATAGAAACATGGATTTGTAAAGGTGAACACTAATTAACAATTTTTGATAAATTATGTACTGTGCTGAATAATAGATCCTAGGAATGGATGATGGGTTGGAATCTAAATAAATCTTTACATAAATTACATATATGAGAAAAACGAGTGCCAAGAAATATTATTATTTGAACTTCAATAAATATGGATTTTCAAACAGAAATTTTGCTTAGTTCATTCCTAAAGTGTGTTCAAATATAAATGCTATTTCCCTTCCCAAATGATTCCGCATGATTAATGCAGGTTGATTGAAAATACTGAGTTGCATGAAAATGATTTAGAGGCAAATCATGATGAATGGGAATTATAAAGTAAATAACTTGGCTCTTGGTTCATTTTGTGGTTGGATTGCCTTGCGTACATTTAAGATATGTGGCTGACTCCAATTTCCATTAACTGTCCTTGGTAAAATGAAACAAGGTGTTAGGAATCTAAGGCCACTATTGTGTAACTCCCCACTAGAAGAAGGTTGCTAAATACGACCAGGAAATTAGATATATAGGAACAAATGCTGCCTTTGTGATAAGAGTGATTTTTTTTTGTCACTCCACAAATTACATTGATTCGATCATGTTTTCATTACTACTGTACAGTTAAAAAGTTGTCTTACTTACTTCTCAAACATGCTAATCCTCTTTTAACCATTGGTGTTTTTTCTCTTTCCAGTTTCCTCCCATCATCTCCTCATTACCTGACCGACACACCAAGACTTATTCAATTCTTCTTTCTCGCGTTGCCATTTCTCTTGTGTTAACGTTGACAGTGTTGGCAGACTTTCCAAATATAAGCATTAGCTAATTCTGCTTCCGTCCTCTTCCACGAGCAGCAATCAGCAATCATTGTATGAATGGGGAGTGGAATATCTCGAGTTCATTATACCATTCCTATTACTGCCTGGCCTCAAATCAGCTAAGTCTGGAGTCAATGGATTGAACCTGAATATTCCCACATCTATTCTAAACGCATAAAATATTCATTTGTTTAGCATGCCACTCCTAAAGAATGGCCAAACTTAAATCCCTGGACAAATGAACAAGCGTGAGTTAGAGATACAAAACCTGCACTTGCACACATACCTGTTTGCACCTTTCGTGACATTTTTGCAACATGATGCACATCCGTTAATTGCTCTCACCATTTGCTATTTTCTGCTTGCTTACTGCATTTTTGGCATCTTGCTCAGTACTTGCAATCATTTGATTTTTGTTGTGACAGATGCAGTGGGTGGGTTTGCTCAGAGACATGTGATGCAGATCTGCCTGGTGATTCAAGAGAATCTCATTAATTATGTCATATTGCACTTTGTAATTCGAACAAATTCAAGGCTCGAGCTATGTGCTAGGTAGCTAACAGGAACGGAGCCCACCAACAGATGAAGCTATTGCTGATTCAAATGATAAAAGATTTCTTATCCAGTATATTTTGAGGGAATTAAAGTTTTGAGAGAACTTCTAAAGGATGATTGTATCCTTCTATCTGATATCAGTTAATTAGATAACAAAAGGAGTTGAGTATAGGAGCAAAGAGGTCCTTCTGCAGTTGTACAGGGCCCTAGTGAGACCGCACCTGGAGTACTGTATGCAGTTTTGATCTCCACATTTGAGGAAGGATATTCATGCTATTGAGGGCGTGCAGCGTAGGTTTACTAGGTTAATTCCCGGAATGGCGGGACTGTCATATGTTGAAAGATTGGAGCGACTAGGCTTGTATACACTGGAATTTAGAAGGACGAGAGGAGATCTTATCGAAACGTATAAGATTATTAAGGGGTTGGACACGTTAGAGGAGGAAACATGTTCCCAATGTTGGGGGAGTCCAGAACAAGGGGCCACAGTTTAGGAATAAGGGGTAGGCCATTTAGAACTGAGATGAGGAAAATCTTTTTCAGTCAGAGAGTTGTAAATCTGTGGAATTCTCTGCCTCAGAAGGCAGTGGAGGCCAATTCTCTGAATGCATTCAAGAGAGAGCTATATAGAGCTCTTAAGGATAGCGGAGTCAGGGGGTATGGGGAGAAGGCAGGAACGGGATCATGCCAAATGCATTGTGCACTGTACGGCACTCGTGAAATTTTTACACCTGTCTGAGATACAGTTCAACAAGCTCAGCCTCTCCAGCTGAAAGAAGAGTTGCTTATGTTATGGTGACTTTTAGAAGCTTGGAGTGTTCTGAAAGCTTTGCCCAGCATTTCCTGAGGCTTAGAGTGCAAAAGCAAGGAGGTAATTAAAAGGTACGGCATGGAATCAGGCCCTGCGATCCACCAAGTTGTCGCCAACCGTCGATCACTCGTTCACACGAGTTCTATGTTATCCCACTTTCTCATCCACTCCCTACACACTTGGGACAACTCACAAAGGGCCAATTAATAGACAATAGACAATAGACAATAGGTGCAGGAGTAGGCCATTCAGCCCGTCGAGCCAGCACCGCCATTCAATGCGATCATGGCTGATCACTATCAATCAGTACCCCGTTCCTGCCTTCTCCCCATACCCCCTCACTCCGCTATCCTTAAGAGCTCTATCCAGCTCTCTCTTGAAAGCATCCAACGAACTGGCCTCCACTGCCTTCTGAGGCAGAGAATTCCACACCTTCACCACCCTCTGACTGAAAAAGTTCTTCCTCATCTCCGTTCTAATGAAAAAGTTCTTCCTCATCTCCGTTCTAACCTGCTCGTCTTTGGAATGTTAAAGGAAGCTAGTGCACATGGAGGTTGTCTGTCTCAGGGAGAACGTGCAAACTCCACACAGACAGCAGGGAATCCTTACCGATCCATGTGACCACAGGGAGAACGTACAAGCTCCCCACTGGCAACACCCGAGGTCAGGATTGAACCGGGGTCTGTGATGATGTTGAACCTCTTAGAAAATGTGAAATCAAAAAATCAAATTAGACCCATTTGAACCTCGTTTTATTTGCAAGTTATGTAAAATACAAATGTTTTTCACCTATTTTGAAGTAGTTTCATGTTTCCAGGTAATCACTGGGGAATTGGACTTCCTGTGTTAAATCGCTCTAATGTAGCGCTTGGTATTTTGTGGATATTTTTGGTATTCAGTTGCGCTTAGTATTTTGTGGATGTTGTAATGACATTAACAACCATGGTCATTGAATGACTGAAAACAAATCAAATAGTCATGACTTATGACATTTAGAATTAATTCACAATAAAACAATCAGTACATCATGACGAAGGCAGTAAAATTTAAAGCGATCCCAGAGATTTGTGTTCTTTATATATAAAAGAGCAATCTGTGATATTTTAACAAAGTTAATTCTGAGAATCCTTTCACCCAGGAATGTTTGTCCCTCCATGGTCATTCCTCCTTCTTCCTGATGCGTTCTGACGGAAGCTTGAGAGTGTACACCACCAGGACCAGCTCCTTCCCCTCTGTTATCAGGCTTCTGAACGGTCCTTCCATCAGCTAGGGTACTGTCCGATTCACCTCTACCCCATTGCGGACATTGGACTTTGTGGAACTCATATGCTACAATACCGAGAGCTACATTCTGCACTCTGTATCTTCCCCTTTGCTTTATCTATTGTACTTGAGTTTGACTTAATTGTATTTATGTATAATATTATCTGATCTAAGGTAGACACAAAATGCTGGAGTAACTCAGCGGGTCAAGCAGCATCTCGGGAGAGAAGGAATAGGTGACGTTTCGGGTCGAGACCCTTCTTCAGTCTGAAGAAGAGTCTTGACCCAAAACGTCACCCATTCCTTCTCTCCCGAGATGCTGCTTGACCCGCTGAGTTACTCCAGCCAAAAAATAAACAAAAAAAACAAACAAAACACCCCTCCGACTCTACATATTATCTGATCTGATTGGAGAGCATGCAAAACAAAGCTTTTCACTAATCCTTTGGTTTAGGTTTGTTACTGCCGCTTGTATGCGGCACAAGTGACAGTAACAAAAGTTGAACCAGAAAAGATTGGGTCTGTAAGTCTGATGTCTGGTCCTGGTCATGGAGTAACCTGTGATCAAGGGGCTGGATCGGGCTTGTTTACTAGATGAGAGGGTCTCCCAAAAGCACGATTGGTCTCTGACTTCACCACTCCCATCCCTCCCGTCCCTTCCCAGTTCCCTCTGGTACCACGACAGTCACAGGCCATGGAGAGCTCTCTTTAAAAGCACTGACCCATTTCCTATGGGGCAGCGTGCAGCTGCCTTTCTAAAAAGCAGCTGCTGTCTGTGAATTACGCAGGTCGGGATTTAACACTCTAAATGGAAAGCAAGCCATGATAATGATTTTTTTTTAAGAGCAATGATACCCCAGTTGCAGGATTTTGTTTTGCGATTTGCAATTTGACATTAGCACTATTTATAGGACCCATTTAATTCACAAAAATGCCTGTAGTCCACTTTTTATGCACTAGAAATGTTCCGAACATCAGATTTTAGGATGAATTTTAGGATGGTCTTGGTGAAGGTACTAACATGGTTTGTTAGAATGGTTCCAGGCATGAGAGATTTCAGCTTAAATCCTATGACTGTTAGATACAGGGCAGGTTTGAGAGAAAATGTTATAAGAGAGGTACAAGATCACAATTAAATTATCTCGGATAACTAGAGATAAGTTGCTGCTGTTAAATAGAGAGAAGTTGCTGCAATTTGCTGATGGATCAATGAATAGGGAATGTAGATTTAAAATGATGAGCAAAAAGGTTCAAAAGCTGGTGAGGAAATCTTTATGCAGAGAGTGGGACGTGATCTGCAATTCATTCACTATAAGGGTGGTGGAATCAATGCGGTGTTTAACTAGGAGTTTGATTAGCACTTGAAGGAAAATAGTTTTCCAGGTTATAGGGAAAGAGGTGGGAATAGGAATGACTGGGTTGCTATGTAAAGTGCTGGATCAAACTCAAAGTGCTTCTGACCTCTGGAGTCCATGCTTGTTTGAGAGCAAGTGTAGTCACCATTGTGATATTGGAAGAGCAGCAGCCAATTGCACATAGCAATGTGAAATGAACTGCCACAATTGATTTGATTGTTCTTAATTAGGAGAATCAATATGGTCCAGGACATGGGGGATAATTGCTTTGGTATAGTCTCATGGGATCTTTGCTTGCATCTGAGAGGAAAGGTAGGGCATTGATTTAGGATTTTTCCCAAGTGACAGTACTTTGCTAGTGCTGAATGTCCTTGGTCCTCGAATACTATTTCACACATACGCTTCAGGTTTTTCAGTGGGTCTTGAACCCAGAATCCTTCGATTGAGAGAGCAAATACGCCATTAAACAAGCCAAAGCTGATGCGGTCTAATTGGTTAATTTGCCAGACGTGATGAATATTAAACCAGCCATCTTTGCAGTGGTGAACCAGAGCTTTTAATTAAAGTATGCAGTGCATATATATATATATATAAGTTGAAGTTGAAAATTCATGCTTTCCCAGTGATTTGGGATATATATCTCATGAGCATTGGAGGATTCAAGTTGTGCATTAAGGTAGATGAACTCTGTGGGGAGCCTGCAGTTAAACTCTATTCTTAAACTGGGAAGCTGAAATCAGATCGTGTTTTGCTTTATTTCTCTGGATTGGAGAACATGTAAATCGATATCCACAATGTTCAAAATTAAATAGGATTCTGAATGTTCAAGGGCATTTTAGCACGGACAATAAATGCTGATTTGAGAATGGTCTTGACCCAAAACGTCACCTATCCATGTTCTCCACAGATGCTGCCTGACCCGCTGAGTTACTCCAGCACTCTGTGAAACGTCACCTATCCATGTTCTCCACAGATGCTGCCTGACCCGCTGAGTTACTCCAGCACTCTGTGAAACGTCACCTATCCATGTTCTCCACAGATGCTGCCTGACCCGCTGAGTTACTCCAGCACTGTGAAACGTCACCTATCCATGTTCTCCACAGATGCTGCCTGACCCGCTGAGTTACTCCAGCACTCTGTGAAACGTCACCTATCCA
Source organism: Rhinoraja longicauda (assembly GCF_053455715.1). Taxonomy (NCBI): domain Eukaryota; kingdom Metazoa; phylum Chordata; class Chondrichthyes; order Rajiformes; family Arhynchobatidae; genus Rhinoraja; species Rhinoraja longicauda. The sequence continues at coordinate 3,166,577 of NC_135972.1, read as the reverse complement.
TGTTCTCCAGAGATGCTGCCTGACCCGCTGAGTTACTCCAGCACTGTGAAACGTCACCTATCCATGTTCTCCACAGATGCTGCCTGACCCGCTGAGTTACTCCAGCACTTTGTGTACAAGTGCTGATTTTGCTTGTGATACCCAGATCTGAAAAATTGAAAAAAGAAACATATTTAGAAAGAAAATGGATTCACTAAATCTCAGCCTGTACCTTTTCAAAGCTTCTCATTCCAAACCTCAAAGTACATCCCCATTCTTCTTCTTTCATGTCCATCATCCATGTTTCAAATGTTACATCACTGTCATCGTCCGTCCTGAAAAGGGCTCAGGCTTCATCCCCATTAATTCCACAGTATAAAATCACTGCTGAGTATGTTATTTTCAACACAAAGCCCGACTCGCTGAGTCTCATTTCTATTCACTTCCATTGTTGTTCCACCCCTCAAATTCCTTGTTTTAATTTTCAGATCTTTTTAGTAGCGGGTCTCTTTCTATCTATTTGCATGCTAACCACAGAAGCAGATCTACAATCACATATTACAATCGCTCCCCACTCTTAAATCTCTACTCCTAAAGCAACATTTCTTACTTTAACTATGATCACAAAACGTTATTCCCTTATCATGTGTAGGTAGGAACTGCAAATGCTGGTTTAAACCGAAGGTAGACACAAAATGCTAGAGTAACTCAGTAGGACAGGCAGTGTCTCTGGATAGAAGGAATAGGTGGCGTTTCGGGTTGAGATCGGAAGAAGGGTCTCGACCTGAAACATCACTCATTCCTTCTATCCAGAGATGCTGCCCGTCCTGCTGAATTACTCCAGCATTTTGTGTCCATTCCCTTATCATGTATCTTTGTAACTTGCTCAATTGTAATCATACATTGTCTTTCTGCTGACTGGATAGCATGCAGCAAAAGCTTTTCATTGTATCACGGTACATGTGACATTAAAATAAACCGGATCATCTTCTTGCTGCTCCACCACCAGCGTCATTGTGTTCAGTCATCTGCGTTTTCCACTGTCTATAATATTTAAGTTTTGGTCTTGACTTCAATTTAAAATTAATTGAAACCTCGCCTATAAGCAATCTTGAAAGTGAAACTCAGGATTTCAAGATTTTAGTTCACAGATGCTGCTTGAGCATGGACCTTTTGGCCCACTGAGTCCATGTCAACCACATGTCCAAATGAGCTTATATCTCTGCAATTCAATTCAGATATCTGCCCTCTAATCACAGACAAGTCCTTCTATTACTACAATTATTTCTAATTAATAATTATCTTCTATACAATCTGCATTTTAGAAATATTGAAATTCCAGGATTATTTTCGGGCAGCACAGCAGCAGAGTAGCTGCCGTACAGTTCCAGAGACCCGAGTTCAATCCTGATCTCGGGGGCTGTCTGTGTGTGGAGTTTGCATGTTCTCCCTGTGACTCAGTGGGTGTCTTTCAGGTGCTCCAATTACTTCCCACATCCCAAAGACGTGCAGGTTTGTAGCTTAATTGGCTTCTGTAAATTGTCCCTCGTGTGAAGGGTAGAACGAGTGTGAATGGGTGATTGTTGGTCGGCGTGGTTTCAGCAGGCACACTATCGTTTAACTAAATTAAATTATTGGATGTATCATAATTTTCAAATTTGCTCCCTAGCTGGTGAACTGATAGATTAGATTAGTGTAGAACCTGGCTAATTCTCGTCACATCATTGATTTCCAATGCAGTCACAGACATAATTAAAACATAATCAAAACATAATCAGCTCGGGCGGCCGCCATTGTGTGGAGCGGGGGCACGTGGCCGCTGGCTGGGTGAGGTCACGTGGCGCGCGGGGCGGTGACGCCACCCTTTGTCTCTTATTTGGGAGTGAGGAAGTTGGCAACCCTACTTATACGTGACAAGGGCGGTCCCGTACGGGACAAACCAATTTAGCCCAGAATACGGGATGTCCCGGCTAATACGGGACAGTTGGCAACCCTAGGTATGCCTGACCTGTTTGGATAGTTTGCAAAACAATGCATTTCGGTACACGTGAGAATAATAAACCTAAACCTTCAGCGCTATGAAAGTTAGGCAATCTGTACTGGCAATTATTCCTTGGGTAATTATAATGAAAGCTGCCCTCTACATTTCCATTACACTCATTGTGTTGGGCCTGACCAACCAATTAAATAAAAAGGATTCTAAGGTCAGCCTTCTGGGAGAATAGTCCTGAAGATGGCTGATGCATATCCCACAGGTTTCAAGCGTATTTTGCAAAGATGCCCACAAAGATTAGGCAAGGGTCATTTCAAATTTGTCGCATCAGCAGCAAAAATACCTGCTAGGTTGGAAAATGCGATCTCCCCTGATTTATTATTTCAAATTTAGTGGGTATGGCTAAGTCCTGAACGAACAGCAAAAAAAGCCAGGATTACTGATCTGGATATAACTCAACAAATAGGTCATTGATATTTGTCGGTAAATAAAATCTGGAATTACAAAAATAAATCAGTAATGCAGCTGCAAATATGTCAGAATATTGTTCTTTAGGGAAGGGAATTTGCTGGTCTGGCATATCTCAGGTGGGCACTTCACTGCCCCCTCAGTACAGGGATAATTAAGGAGAAGCAATAATCGCAGGCATTGTCAGCAATGACCATGTCCCTTAGATGAATAAATTAAAAACATTACTCCCTCTGCTTCTGGACAATGAATTCTGAAAAGTTGAAAAGTTGCCAGTTTGGTTCATCCTCCATCTTCAACTCCAGCCCACTCCTGAAGATGGGACGTGCAGGTTAGATAAAATAGCATTTTCTCTAATTTGGCCCATCGTATCTTGAGGATTGTGAGATATGTGAGCAATATTTCTTGATCATTGTCTGTAACTCGTTCTCACCTAGCCCACTGCTAACAATGGCCTGTTTCTTTATCATCGTTACATTTTTGCATATCTTTCATTCCATATCTCTCTATATCGCCATCTCTATATCTCTCTTTTCCCTTTCCCCTGACTCTCAACCTGAAGAAGGGTCTCGACCCGAAATGTCACTTATTCCTTTTCTCCAGAGATGGTGTCTGACCTGCTGAGTTGCTCCAGTTCTTTGTGCCTCTCTTGATCGTGTGCTGGAGATAGAATAATGCTTTCTTCTGCCACTGAGCATTTGATGGGAATGTAGAGTGTCCAAGTTACATAATGTAACTAGTGCTGGGACCTGATCACAGAACTAAGCCTGCATTCAACACATTTGCAGTGTGTTTGTACTCTAAGGATGATTCTATAATCCCTTTGCAACATTGGAGAGAGCTTGAATTGAAGTCTCAAATAGGGTCGCCAACTGTCCCGTATTAGCCGGGACATCCCGTATTTTGGGCTAAATTGGTTTGTCCCGTACGGGACCACCCTTGTCCCGTATTAGTAGGGTTGCCAATTAGTAGGGCGGCCGCCATTGGTGGAGCGGGAGCACGTGGCCGCTGGCTGGGTGAGGTCACGTGGGGCGCGGGGCGGTGACTTCACCCTTTGTCCCGTATTTGGTAGTGAGGAAGATGGCAACCCTAGTCTCAAGCTGCTAATAATGATTCTCAATTCCTAATCTAATTCTTTTGAATGAGACTTTCTCGTTTTAGCATGACCATGGAACACTTTGCTTCACTGCACGGATAAAGTGCAGAAGTATTAAAGTAAATTTGAAGAACTGGCAGTACCATGGACAAGTGCATGGGAAGGAACTGCAGACGCTGGTTTAAACCTGAAGATAGACACAAAATGCTGGATTAACTCAGCGGGACAGGCAGCACCTCTGGAGAGAGGGAATGGGTGATGTTTTGGGTCATGATTTCCTGTGGGCAAAAATGATCATGGATATTCATATTTCTTATTCTATGGGCAAACGCACAGGAGTCAGTTAATTATTGCAATAGAGCCTTGCATTAAGTTATCGTGAAGGCTCATATGCTTCAATTCTCAGTATACAACCTGATGCTTTGATGTGAAATGGTGTGCTGATTGCAATCTGGTTTGACTGATTACATTAATTACCTTTTTATCTGCTTTGATAATTCCCATCTTAAATTGAGTAGCTAATTGCATTAGAATAAATGTTTTTTTACATTTTTTTTACTGGTTAGTATGCAGTATGTCACTGCTGTATAATGAAGCACATTGGAGAAATTTTGCACCTTAGTTTACTAGTTCACCAACAATCATTTCCAATGTCTTTCAAACTAGATCTTCTTTTTCTTCTTACATATTGCGTGCACAGCCTAAAGTTGTAGGACAAGGGTAGACATCCAGGCCAGGGCAGCATCAGGTGCTGGGTGCATGGCCTTGATGCCACCAGGGAGAAGCCTGCCTCAGTGAGCAGTCATTCACCATGTGTGGATGGTCTGGTCTGGATAGCCGCAGTGGCAAGCAGGGCTGCCTGTCTGTCATCCCCCACTTGTGCAGGTGATGGGCTGTTCTTGCATGGAGGGGGCGGATCCTGTTCAGGGTTAGCCATTGCTTGCGATGGAGGTCAAATCCCGGTGGTCTCACTGTGGGGTCTGTGATCACCTCTCCGTTGTTGGTGTTGGCACCTTTCCAGTCTCTGCGCCAATCAGTCTTGGGGGTCAAAGTCTTCCAGGGCTTTGGCTGCAGACCAGAAGGGTTTGCGGGACTTCAGACGCATGTTGGGCAGATTGTTCAAGTCAGCGTGGATGGGAAGGTCGAGGCTTCAAACTAGATGCAACTATTCTTTCTTCACAAACTTTACTGCCGAGTTTAGTTTAGTTTGGTTTAGAGATACAGCGTGGAAACAGGCCCTTCGGCCCACCGGGTCCGTGCCGACCAGCGATCCCTGCATATTAACACTACCCTACACACACTAGGGACAATTTTTACATTTACCAAGCCAATGAACCTACAACCTTACGTCTTTGGAGTTTAAAATATTGTTTTGTGTGTGAGAGAGAATGAACGAGGACTAGGTTTCCTCTTTTAGAGAAGGTTAGTTTTACAGACATAATTTATTTCTGGACATTTTTGAATCTTAATTCAAATTCTGAAACTACTGTAGAAGATTTGAATTTGTTACCTTTTGGCTTATTTACCCAGGCACATACCCATTACATAATACACCTAGGTAGTGTGTTATTTAAGAAAAGTCACTTGTTAGACATTATGCTATTGAGGGAGTGCAGCGTAGGTTCATCAGGTTAATTCCTGGGTTGACGGGACTGACATATGATGAAAGAATGGGTCGACTGGGCTTGTGAATCTGTGGAATTCCCTGCCACAGAAGGCAGTGGAGGCCAATTCACTGGATGTTTTCAAGAGAGGAATCAAGGGATATGGGGAAAAAGCAGGAATAGACAATAGACAATAGGTGCAGGAGGAGGCCATTCGGCCCTTCGAGCCAGCACCGCCATTCGATGTGATCATGGCTGATCATTCTCAATCAGTACCCTGTTCCTGCCTTCTCCCCATACCCCCTGACTCCGCTATCCTTAAGAGCTCTATCTAGCTCTCTCTTGAATGCATTCAGAGAATTGGCCTCCACTGCCTTCTGAGGCAGAGAATTCCACAGATTCACAACTCTCTGACTGAAAAAGTTTTTCCTCATGGGGCACTGATTTTAGATGATGAGCCATGATCATGTTGAATGGCGCTGCTGGCTTGAAGGGCCGAATGGCCTACTCCTGCACCTACTTTTCTATGTTTCTAATTCACGTTGGCTTTGTCTATGTCATGTTCTATGGTTCATTGTGAATGAAAGAAAGGATATGCTGAACACGAAGGTGAATATGTTGGGGGAAAATGCAAGTATCTTGATTAGATATAGAGGTGGGCTGATTGCAATCAAGAATGCACTCCTGGTGTAACATTTTAATGTGATGGCAGGTCATTAACAGGTGACATTTAATTTACAACGAGATGTCACTTTGCAGCACCACTCAATGAAAATTATCTCTACCGAGCAATGTAATTCTCCACAGTGGGTGGAAGGAATTGAATGACGCACGGGCAAATGAGGGGAAAAAATGGGTGAAATGAAGAGTGCTCCGTGAGGAACAAGTCATGTGATAGCTGATTGTAAATAAGTTAGTGATATATAATTGCGATTAGACTTTAAACTATCGCATCTGCTGTCAATGGGGAACTTGGAGCACTAATCGCACCAGCCTGCAAGGTACAACAGGCATAGAGATGAGGATGATGTTCATCTGCAGAATGGGGAATATGATGCCATGAGGGTACAGTACAGCAGAGTTCATTCCAGGAGATAGTGAAACCTCCGTTATAGCTTCATGCAGGGTGGAAACAGGCCCTATGGGCCAATGTGTGGCAAGGAACTGCAGATGCTGGTTTAAACCAAAGAGAGTCGCAGAATGCTGGAGTGACTCAGCGAGACAGGCAGCATCTCTGGAGAGAAGGAATGGGTGGCGTTTCGGGTTGAGACCCTTCTTCAGACTGAGAGTCGGGGGGGACAAGGAAACGAGAGATATAGATGGAAATGTAGAGAGAGAGAGAGAGAGAGAGAGAGATAGAACAAATGAATAAAAGATATGCCAAAATGTAACGATGATAAAGGAAACAGGCCATTGTTTCTGCTGAGCCGGATGGTCACAGATCTACTTGCACTTTATTCTGTTTTAAAACTGTTACAATTTGTTTCATTGGGTTGTTTAAATTAATACTGACTATCTAATTAAATTATTGCATCGTATGGGAGACGCATTCCCAATCTCGTTGTACCCCTGTACAATGACAATAAAGATATATTGTATTGTTAGCTGTTTGCTAGGTGAGAACGAGAAGCTGGTGTGACTTGGGATGGAGTGAGAGGGAATACAGGGGTGACTTAGAGAAAGTTAGAGACATTGATATTCATCCCACTGGGTTGTAATCAACTTTGGCACAACTTGTCCATGCTGACCAAGATGCCCCATTTAATGCCGTACCATTTGTTTGCCTGAACCAGCATTTGCAGTTCATTATGTCTCCATTTGCCTTGTGTTTGGGCTCATGGGATTTCTCAGAATTAGGTGTACCATCAAAATCTGTTTTCCGGGATTGATTGTGTGCTGCTCGTTACAATCTATAATTAAAATAGGTCGACATCTTGGGAGGCTTTCCACTCATGACAATGCAGCTTGCTCACCATGGAGAACCCTTAGCAGTGTTGTGCTGTGCTATTAAAGCACAGGGCACAACAGATGCCAGCATGTGATGTACTTGAGAATTGATTTAAAAATAAGATTTTTGGTGGTAATTTAGGTGCAAAGGTTGTTTTATTTTATTGTTATTGGCTGCTGGGAAAGTAAAAATAAATGTAGAAGGCATGGAATTATTTGAGGTGATCTGTCGATATAATGCAGTACCACAGCGTAGAGGCAAAGGGCCCGTCGTAGGTTCTGCCGTCTTCACCCACAGAGTTCTCAATGGGTGGAAACAAATTACCTTGAAGCTTGCCTTTGGTGTGCAGGTGAAACAGCAGATTGTGCATCTTTTTTAAAAGTAGTTATCATTCCTCCAGTGGCAGAAGGCATTGCCAGCAGCTGAGAGAGTTCAGTTTGCTAATATGCCAGCTTTTCCTGTCCAAGTCTCTGTTTGATTAGTGACTTGGGTGAATCACCTGAATGCAGCAGCCATGGTGATGATGCACGATTAACACAAGCACATTCATTGCGATGCAGGCATCCTGCCAGTTTGTTCACTTCAATGACTCCAGCATGCGACCATTGCTAACTGTGCTGTTCATTGGCTGAGGACCAGTGTTGGGCCTGACAGCTATTAGTTACAGCTAAGTCTGCATTGTTCACAGCTGGTCTTCATTTCTAATAAGGAGCATTGTTGGCAGAAGCAGATGGTCGCGTTCATGTGGGGAGCGTGATCAGGTAGAACGTGAAAGATGCCCAACTTGGGAGAGAGAGCAGGCTCGAGGGAGAGCACACCAGAGGCCTTGGTGGAAGGCAATGGTAACATGGGAGCCTAGGGGCCCTCCAGTCAAACTCTGGGAAATGGGAGCAGTTAGGGAGGAGGGAGGAGGGGGGGAGTGAGAGGGGAGGGGGGGAGGAGGGGGGTGCTGCACCAATGCAGGAGAGGTTTGGGCCCAATGGGTTCACTTGGTCTAGTATCTCAGTAAAAATGACCCAAAATGCTGTAGTAACTCGGCACGCCAGGCAGTATCTGTGGAAAACATGGACGGTGACGTAGTGGGTCGGGACTCTTCTTCAGACTGATTGTAGTTGGGGGAGAAAGGTGTGAAAGATGGAGGGAGTGGACAAAACCAAGCAACTGATAGGTGGATACAGGTGGGGAGTGGGGTTTGATTGGCAGATAAGTGGACAAAGATCACTGATGGGAGGAAGAGAGAAATGCAGAGAGAAGAGATGTGAAATGTAAAGCCAGAGGAAGGGCAAAGGGTGGAAGGAGACCGAGGAAAGGGGGTGGGAGAAATGGGGGCACAAGAAGGGAATGGGAAGGGGAGTAAGGATGGAGGGATGTTGTTTAGTTACCTAAAATTGGAGAATTCAATGTTCACACCGTTGGGTTATAGTTGGGTTTGTTCAGCCTCTGTGTGGCAACATAGCAATATGTGGTGCACAGGTCAATGGGCTTTGCTTTGGTGCCAAGGAGCCATTACCTCGATCCGTGACCATATCACCCCCGTCCTTTATAAACTCCACTGGCTCCCCATCCCCCAGAGAATCCAGTACAAAATCCTCCTCATAACCTACAAAGCCCTCCATAACCTGGCCCCATCCTACCTGACCGACCTCCTCCACAGGCACACTCCCACCTGCACCCTCCGCTCTGCCGCTGCCAATCTCCTATCCCCCCACATCCGGACTAAACTCAGATCCTGGGGGGACAGGGCTTTCTCCATCGCTGCTCCCACCCTATGGAACTCACTACCCCAAACCGTTAGAGACTCCCCCACACTCACCACATTCAAAACATCACTGAAGTCTCACCTGTTCAGCACTGCCTTCAACCACTGAAGGTCACCTCACCTACTGTCTCCTTTCTCTGTTCATTTATTTATTTACTTATTTATCTATTTATTAATTTCCCTATGTTCTCAAAATCTCTGTAAAGCGTCTTTGAGTATATGAAAAGCGCTATATAAATAAAATGTATTATTATTATTATTATTATTAGTGCTTTGCCATTCTAACGTAAAGGCCGCCCTTTGATATCCTGCAATGGCACACTATGACAACAAACTGCTGTAGAATAAAGACGTGGTTATTGTGGCTGTGGTATCAGGCATTAATATCCATGATCCACGGGCTTTTTTTTGACAGACTCCATTTGGACACTGAAGAGAAACACTTTTCATTCCCGTGTGGGGCAAAGTTGATGTAAGGCAGCCACAAAGTGATGTGTGGGGAGCTCAACAGCACATAATGGGAATGTAAATCTGACATCTGTCTTCAGTTGTGGTGAACTTGCTCTTTATTGAGCGACTCCGTTATGTTCTTTCTCTATTTGCTGTTCCCAACATTCACCGAAGTTCAGTAATGTCAACTTCCTCCCTCTTGACGTCTGTATAGATCTTGTGAGATGAATATCTCTGACCTCATGAATGAAGGGGGCGAGTTTATTGACAGGGTGTATATATTCTTGCAATAAAAAAAGTTGCAGATGCTGGTTGATACCAAAGAGAGATACAGAGTGCTGGAGTAACTCAGGGGGTCAGGCAGCATCTCTGGAGAACATGGATAGGTGACGTTTCACAGAGTGCTGGAGTAACTCAGCGGGTCAGGCAGCATCTCTGGAGAACATGGATAGGTGACGTTTCACAGAGTGCTGGAGTAACTCAGCGGGTCAGGCAGCATCTCTGGAGAACATGGATAGGTGACGTTTCACAGAGTGCTGGAGTAACTCAGCGGGTCAGGCAGCATCTCTGGAGAACATGGATAGGTAATGTTTCACAGAGTGCTGGAGTAACTCAGCGGGTCAGGCAGAATCTCTGGAGAACATGGATAGGTGACGTTTCACAGAGTGCTGGAGTAACTCAGCGGGTCAGGCAGCATCTCTGGAGATCATGGATAGGTGATGTTTTGGATTGGGATCCTTCTTCAGTCTATTGAAGGGTCCCGACCTGAATCGTTGCCCAACCTGGAATGATAATTCTGTTTCTCTTTACACAGATGCTGCCTAACCTGTTGAGTATTTACAGCAGTTTCTGTTTGTATTACTGTAGATTGGAAGCTTTGGCAGATGGAATGCTTGTGTTGTGAGAATTCATGGTGCTAAAAGAATATTTGTGATGAAGACGACAAGCTTTCAGGACCCAACGGAGAGGTGTGCCGGATGGAACAGAGGTACAGCTACACGGAGCGGTGGTGGAAGGAGACGAAGGCGTCACGCTGGGCCAGACCGAGCCCAGCCCGACTACATCACTCCAGTGCCGCTAGGACACCGGGCCTTCAAGTGAGAAAATAAGACATTGCATATCTCCTTGGGCCAAGATCGGACTTTTGGGAGACTTGGAAATTGCAAGATGGCGCCGGAACGTGGGGCCTCTCTGCGTGCCGCTCCAGAGCAGGACCTATTGTACCCGTGTATAGTATGTTTTAACTGGAGAGCATGCAGAACTCTATCTCTGTACATCTGGCAATAAATTAACTATTAACACAAGAATTGTCGTCTTGATGAAAACTGCTGCCATCTAGTGCCTGCAGTACACATGTAAGTTCGCTGTTTAGTTGGCGATCCGTGTATCTGCTGCCGGACCACGTGCCCACATGCCCTTCTGCTGCATGAGGTGAACATGCTTCTGCATCCCCACTGCCTGAAGCTATACTTCTGTGCTCTTTGTCAAATTGAATCCTATTGTCTTACTGCTCATGGTGACATCTCCACCTGCCAGAGGAGCAGCAAGTCAGTGTCACCCCCAGGAGAGCATTTTATAATTAATCATCGACATCTTTAACAAAGCTATCTGACAGGATTAAATCTGTCTGGAGCAGCTAAGGCTTTGGGATACCACTAGCCCAGGAATCTCTGGGTTGCTGAACATGGACATGAACGTGGACTCAGTCTGTAGATGGCTCCCGACTTGAAATGTCATAGAGTCATAGAGTGATACAGTGTGGAAACAGGCCCTTCGGCCCAACTCGCCCACACCGGTCAACATGTCCCAGCTACACTAGTCCCACTTGCCTGCGCTTGGTCCATATCCCTCCAAACCTGTCCTATCCATGTACCTGTCTAACTGTTTCTTAAATGTTGGGATAGTCCCTGCCTCAATTACCTCCTCGTTCCATACACCCACCACCTTTTGTGTGAAAACGTTACCCCTCAGATTTCTATTCAATCTTTTCCCCTTCACCTTGAACCTATGTCCTCTGGTCGTCGGTTCATCCCCCCCCCCCCCCCCCCCCCCCCCCCCCCCCCATAGATGCTGCCTGACCTGCCATATTCCTCCAGCACGCTGTATTTTGCTCATGAACTCTGCAACACCTTTCTCAATATAGCTGCTGAAAGTTCCTCGATGCTCCAGTGTGCTATGTTGCAAGGTGTCCTTCAACCTGCATCCTTTAGTTTCAATAACTGGCACACACTCATGGCAGCTATTCATGACTAAAGCCTCACTGCGCCTTCTTAAAGGGAAGCAAATCTGTGCCCGGCATTTGTGTCACTCCATTAGTTTTTGGAGGTTTCTAAAAAGCTGGCACGTAGGCTGATCGTGCCCGAGGAACTCTTGGCAGAGGGTCTTTCTCTCCCTCTTCAACTCTTCCCCGCCCCCCCCCCCCCTTTCCACAGGCTCTCCCAATGTCCTCTCCATCCTGTTATAGATCCATAGCAATTACTAAAGTCCCCATGTTTCACAGCAATATGTTTTGGGCATATGGAACGAGCTGCCAGAGGAGGTAGTTACGGGAGGTACAATAGCAGCAATGAAAGGACTCTCAGACAGGTACAGGTACATGGATAGGAAAGGTTTAGAGGATAAGGGGCAAGCACGGGCAAATGGGACGAGTGTAGATGGGGCATCGTGGTTGGCCTGGACGTATTGGGATGAGGTGCTTGTTTCCATGCTGTATGACCCTGATTCCCAATTCACCTGTGAAGCTGCCATGTTCTCCATATAAAGAACAGCACTTCTCCATATCTGAACCTCCTTTCCAACAACCACAAATATATTCCAACAACCACAAATATATTCCAACAACCACAAATCATTTGCAAGAAGGAACTGCAGATGCTGGTCTAAAATGCTTCTTCAGGCTGAACTAGGGTCTCGACCCAAAATGTCACCTATTCCTTTTCTCCTGAGATGCTGTCTGACCCGCTGAGTTACACCAGGTTCTTGTGTCCATCCAACCACAAGCAATTAATGGTTCCATTAAATGGAAGATAGGTACAAAATGTTGGAGTAACTCAGTGGGACAGGCAGCATCTCTGGAGAGAAGGAATGGGTGACGTTTTGGGTTGAGACCCTTCTTCTGACTGGTTAAGAATGAGGGAAATGAGAGATATGGACGATGATGTGCAGAGATAAAGAACAACGAATGAAAGATCGGCATACGATGATAAGCATATCTTTCATTCATGGTTCTTTATCACTACATCATCGTCCATATCTCTCGTTTCCCTTATCCCTAACCAGTCCGAAGAAGGGCCTCGACCTGAAACGTGACCAATTCCTTCTCTCCAGAGATGCTGCCTGTCCCGCTGAGTTACTCCAGCTTTTTGTGTCTATCTTCGGTTTAAACCAGCATCTGCAGTTCCTCCCTACACGTTCCATTAAATAGTGCAGGTGGGGAGGTTTTTCTTGAAACTAAAAGTGAGTTCTCCATGCAAGTTGAGTAGGTGATCTTTGTGACGTATGTGGGGTCAGCTTTATCAATGCTGGTATTGATAGGAGTAGAAATAGGCCATTTGGCCCATCGAGTCGACTCCGCCATTCAATCATGGCTGATCTATCTCTCCCTCCTAACCCCATTCTCCTGCCTTCTCCCCATAACCCCTGACACCTGTCAGCCCATCAACCCAGAACAACCTCTATCACAGCCTGCTTACTCTGCAAACTCTGTCATGTTCAAACATCACATGGGGAGGGGTCTGCATATTGTGGTCAGTGCAATCTGAACTAAGAATACACAGTAAAACAAACCACGTTAAAATCTGCCAACTTAGAGCCTTGCTTCACTGCCACAAATTTCCAGTAGAGAGAGAGAGGGTTCCTCAGCTAGGAAATGTGTTGAGTTCTAGGTTGACACTTGACAATGGCATTGACAAACCATTATAAAATTAGCAGACGAGTAACAGACCTCTGGAAATCCCAACATGGAAGCTGGAGAATTCAAATCATCAAATGAGTCTGTAGTTTAAATATTACAATCTATATACTGAAACTCTTGTTTGTTTGATTGTTTGTTCCTGAACTACAGCCAACTGTACACGATAGCGTGACAATTTTAGGCCCACCTTACTCACCTTCATCCCTTTGGTGTTAATGGAAGTTTCATTGAAATCGGTATTATATTTTTTAAGTTATTCACATTTTAAAGTTTAAATCTATCTCCTAGGGAGGGAAGGGGGAGGAGGGAGGATAAGGGGGGGGTTGAGTGGGGGGGTGGGGGGAGGTGGAGGAAAAAGGGAGGGGGGTGGAGGGAGGGGGGGAGGGGTGGGGTAGGGGGGAGGGGGAGGAGAAAGGGAGGGGGGTAGAGGGAGGGAGGGGGGGAGGGGGTGGGGAGGGGGAGAGAGGAGGAGGAGGGAGGGGGAAAGGGGAGGTGGGAGTGGGGGAGTAGAGGGTGCTGCACCAATGCAGGAGAGGTTTGGGCCCAACGGGTTCACTTGGTCTCGTTAGGAATAAAACTTTCAGTGTGTTTAAAAAAATTATCCTGTTCATCCACGACTTTTATGTGTAAAATGGTTTCTTTACATTGAGCATGAAGCTTCCGTATTCTACAACCATGTTTCAGCTTATTTTTCATTTGCTTAATATCTTACTCAATGGCTGCAGTTCCAAAAGCTAACTCTTTGGCAAACAGCTGCTGCGTTCTTTTGACTGCTAATGATTTATTTAACTGGTCACCGTGTAACCTGATCAATAATCTTAACAAATCCCACAATTATTGACTGCAGTTGACCTCCCGTAGTAAAACAAGAGCCAAGCCGGATCATGCTTGTAGACTGATTGGGGGTAACCAATAAAGCAATCACCCTTTTCATTGTTGAAGAGAGTGCACTGTTGAACAGTGAACACCATCCAGCTACGACAAAGAGATGCCCCGGGAAATGGGCCCGTTATTAGGAGTGATGAAAGATTGGACCAGGGTGTCTTGTGGGAATGCTAAATATAGTTTATAATTGTGTGATTCAGTCGATACAATCGGGAAAAATGATATGTGGTCTCATTTAGTTCTGCGCCAATCGGCAATTATGTTCTAGACCCTTGACTTTTTTTTATTACACGCTTTCTCTGTTGCAGCAGTGAAACTGTTATAAGCTGTAAGGTTTGTCTTACTGTAATGTTTGACCATAACTAGGTGGAAGGTTGTGAACACACAAGGAGCCACAGGTGCTGGAATCTTGTGCAAAACACACAGTGCTGGAAGAACTCAGCAGATCTGAAGAATAGACAATAGACAATAGGTGCAGGAGGAGTCCATTCGACCCTTCGAGCCAGCACCACCATTCAATGTGATCATGGCTGATCATTCTCAATCAGTACCCCGTCCCTGCCTTCTCCCCATACCCCTTGACTCCGCTATCCTTAAGAGCTCTATCTAGCTCTCTCTTGAATGCATTCAGAGAATTGGCCTCCACTGCCTTCTGAGGCAGAGAATTCCACAGATTCACAACTCTCTGACTGAAAAAGTTTTTCCTCATCTCAGTTCTCAATGACCTACCCCTTATTCTTAAACTGTGGCCCCTTGTTCTGGACTCCCCCAACATTGGGAACATGTTTCCTGCCTCTAACGTGCCCAACCCCTTAATAATCTTATACGTTTTGATAAGATCTCCTCTCATCTTTCTAAATTGCAGTGTATACAAGCCTAGTCGCTCCAGTCTTTCAACATATGACAGTCCCGCCATTCCGGGAATTAACCTAGTAAACCTACGCTACACCTCAATAGCAAGAATATCCTTCCTCAAATTAGGAGACCAAAACTGCACACAGTACTCCAGGTGCGGTCTCACTAGGGCCCTGTACAACTGCAGAAGGACCTCTTTGCTCCTATACTTAACTCCTCTTGTTATGAAGGCCAACATTCCATTGGCTTTCTTCACTGCCTGCTGTACCTGCATGCTTCCTTTCAGTGACTGATGCACTAAGACACCCAGATCTCGTTGTACGTCTCCTTTTCCTAAGAAGGGTCGCAACCCGAAACATCACCTGTCCTCTCCCTCCACAGATGCCGCGTGACCCTCTGAGTTCCAAAGAGTCTTTGTTGTCTTCTGCCTTAAGACCTCTCCTTCCAAACTCGATCCTTCAATTCCTTGATGGATCACCTCTCTCGTCAACCTCTTTCCATAAAGAGGCAGTTCTCCAAGATTGTGACACTTCTCATCTTCACCCCTTGTACCAACATTGACTTCTCCGAGCATTGAACTTCAGGTCTTCAGGTCTTGAAGTTCAATGCTTGGAGAAGTCAATGTTGGTACAAGACCTCTTGGTCTTACTATCCATCCATTGAAGTGAGTCTGGAGATATTCAGACCCATTATTGCTGAATACAGCCTCCTGAAACGGAAAAGACAGGAGATATGGGAATGAAGCAGTCCGGAAGGTGAGACTTTCCTGCAAGCTAAGCAGGAGTAGAGTAGCAGCGGCATTGAATGCCCAGTGGACCCTGTGTTACTGGGTTTTTGATCAGTTCAGTCTAGTTTATTGTCACTTGTACCGAGGTACAGTGAAAAGCTTTTGTTGCGTGCTATCCAGTCAGCAGAAAGACAATACATGATTACAATTGAGTCATTCACAGTGTACAGATACATGATAAGGGAATAACATTTAGTGCAAAATAAAGCCAGTAAAGTCCGATCAAGGATAGTCCGAGGGTCAACAACGAGGTAGATAGTAGTTCAGCACTACTCTATAGTTGTGGTAGGATGGTTCAGTTGCCTGATAACAGCTGGGAAGAAACTGTCCCTGAATCTGGAGGTGTGCGTTTTCACACTTTTGTACCTCTTGCCTGATGGGAGAGGGGAGAAGAGGGAGTGGCCGGGGTGAGACTGGTCCTTGATTATGCTGCTGGCCTTGCCGAGGCATCATGAGGTATAAATTGAGTCAATGGAAGGGAGGTTGGTTTGTGTGATGGTCTGAGCTGCGTCCACAACTCGCCAATAGACAATAGGTGCAGGAGTAGGCCATTCGGCCCTTTGAACCAGCACCGCCATTCAATGTGATCATGGCTGATCATTCACAATCAGTACCCCGTTCCATCCTTCTCCCCATACCCCCTGACTCCACTATCTTTAAGAGCTCTATCTAACTCTCTCTTGAAAGCAACCAGAGAATTGGCCTCCACTGATAAGATCACATTAATGTGCAGATGCATTATAGGACCATAATTTATATACATTAATGTTGCTCTGTGCATGTCCTCTTTTAAATTGGTACTGGGAGCAGTTATTTTAACCATCCGCCCACCTCATTGCTGTCAATGGAAGATTTAAAATAAGTACTGAATATTTCTCTAACCAACAATGAGTAGAGCCAGAAAATAACTTGGCAGGTACCATCCATTTAAAATATGATGGAAGACAAGGGATCAAAATTCCTTATCCAGCAGCTATGTGCAATGATTATAGCAAGCACCCTGGTATACAAAAATAGTCATTCAAGTAGAGTTCAGCTAAAGAACAAAGCCATTCCCCATCTATCTATTGTAAAATCTATTACCTTATGAGAAAAGTTAAAAATATGGAACAGTACAGGCCCTTCGGCCCACAATGACTGTGCTGAAGATGATGCCACATTACAGTGATCTCTGCCTAGACGTGACCCATTTCCCTTCATTTGTTGCATCTTCATGTGCATAAATAAAAGCATCATAAATTCCCCCATTTTACTCGCCTCCACCACCACTTTAATTTCGCCTCCACCACCGCCCCGTGCCCCGCATGACCTAACCCAGCCAGCGGCCACGTGCTCCCACTCCACCAATGGCGGCCGCCCTGGCTGGGAAGCGGGTTGCTAGGCAACCTCCTTTAGGCGAACACACTCGGCCCCGCTCCCCGAACACACTCTGTTAGCCTACTCTGTCCCGGCCTACAGCGCCCCCCGGGCCTAATACGGGACAAGGGCGGTCCCGTACGGGACAAACCAATTTAGCCCGAAATACGTGATGTCCCAGCTAATACGGGACGGTTGGCGAGCCTACTAGACAGGGTGCTCCAGGGGTTCACCAAAAAAACTGCTGTATACTTTGAAACAGTTTTGCACAACATAAAAGTAGCCAGCGAATCCTGGAGCTAAGAAGTGCATCGGTGCTTTCAGTGGATTTCTGGAGGCGTGCCACGATTTGCACCCTCGTGTGCAGGTTGTGTTTTCTCCTGCCCCCACCCAGTGTGTTTGTCAGTTCACTGGAAATGAGATCAGGGAGTTCAGCATCCCGCATGGCAAGAATGTTGGTGATGCTCTCAGCCCACATCACTTGCATCATGCTTCCGGTTGGAATGAGGTGTTTTCATCTGCTCCACAGAGTTTACGTAATCCAGTACAGATGCTCCCCGACTAACGATGCTTCGACTTACGGTATTTCGCCTTTGCAATGGCGCAAACGCTGGGCAACGGCAGTGAGCCGCAGCTCGCTTCCGGCCACGTGATCAGCTGTATTAAATGCAGTTCGACACACGATATTTTCGGTTTACGATGGGTTTATCGGAATGCAACCCCATTGTAAGTTGAGGAGCACCTGTACTGAAATCAGAATCTATGGAGAAAAGGAATAGGTGACATTTCGGGTCTGAAGGAAGCTGTCCACCCGAAAAGTTACCTATTTCTTGCTGCACAGATGCTGCCTGACCCGCTGAGTTACTCCAGCACTCTGTCAAACGTCACCTATCCATGTTCTCCACAGATGCTGCCTGACCCGCTGAGTTACTCCAGCACTCTGTCAAACGTCACCTATCCATGTTCTCCAGAGATGCTGCCTGACCAGCTTAGTTACTCCAGCTTTTGTGTCCAAATCTTCGTGAATGCGTGAGTCTGTGGAAGGCAGTTCATCCGCAACCATCCAGCAACTGTTTGGTGTGATGGTGACAGTGACAGAGGGCTGTTTGATCAGGGAACAGCGCACTGGGCTGGAAGGTGGGCCACAAGCGTAGATCGTCACAGAAACTCCCTGGCCTTTAATGTCAGTCTGAGGACTTTCCAGCGAAACTCCATGATACGTGACCCCCTGATATAGTGAATGCAGTAAATTATAAAGACTCTCATCAGCTGAGGAGAGATGACTAGAGAGTACAGCCTCATCTTACACGTTCGGCTCTGTTTCCATGGCAACTCTGCCTTGAGAGTTAAGTGTTATGCATTGCTTGTAATCTCTAGCTCCATTGAGACTATTTCTGAAAAAAAAAATCAGATGACACGCAAAGGCAAATGGAGAATATTTCTTTCAATACTTTCGGAAAATTTGCTTGGATAACGTGTCGTAATTCCAGCGGTAAGTTACTCTCAAGAAGCGGTCCCAAGCCGGTCAAAGTGCCCTATCTATTTAGCTTTCCCACAATTAACAGACTGCAGAGTGCCTGATCCATCCAAGTGCAAAGAGCCTCTTCTGCCATTTAATTACACTGCTGGAGTGGATGAGAGTGGCCATTTAACCCGTGTAAGTGGAGAATGAATCCCACTCTGGTTGATGGGATGAAGTCTCCTCTCTCCAACAAGTGCATGAATTTGGTGTTGTCTCAATCCAGTTCTTCATTGCCACAATTCCGTTTCCCCAAATAGCCCCATTGTTCAACGGAGTTGTTTTGACAAGTTCAATCCTGTTCCGCTGATAAATAGCGTTCAGCTATTCACCCTGAGGGCTTCATAAAACAACTCTTTGAAGAAGCTTTGTGAAATGCCCCCCCGCTGTTCTTTCCCGATACATGAGGTTTTTTGCCCTAGAGATTTTGAGCTGAAATGTAGGTCCACACACACACACACTGCACGTCCAGTTGGAATTTCTGCTGAGTTTCTCTGACGACAGATCAATGTAATGATGGGGTCATTGCATGACTTTCAAAGATTTGGCAGGAGATTGGAAGACTGTGAGTTCGGAGCCAATAATGCTCAGTTAGCTGGTGTTGGTGATGTAGTCAGAAATAAGGAAGGATTTCAGGGAGGCATGCTAACAAGACATGCACCAATGGTTTTGTCCCAGCCATTGAGCGATGGGGAGCAAATTAAACACAGGAGATATCTCCGTCTATAGACTATCTTAGTCCATCTCTAAACACATGATGTTTACAAATTCATTGTATGCCAGAAAGGAGTTTCACGGCACCTAGGTACATGTGGTGATAAAGTACCATGCACCAGAGCGTGAATTTGATTTCACTTGTAAATCGAGAAAATTAGATGGAGTTGCCCAAATACCTTGTGTGAAGGAGTGAATCATGTACTGAAGGACATTGTCCAACTGAAATGTGGTCGATGCAGTAGCCAGAGTCATAGACCTTATACTGAATGGAAGCAAAGCCTTCGGCCCAACTCATCCATACCAACCAAGCAGGTTATAAGGTCATAAGGAACAGTAGAATTAGGCCACTCGGCCCATCAAGTCTACTCTTCATGGCTGATCCATCTCTCCCTCCTAACCCCATTCTTGTGCCTTCTCCCCATAATCTCTGACACCGTACTGGTAACAGGTTGGCATGTTGGGGTGCATCGGTTGGTGGAGGGGGCCGCTGAAGGCCGGCAGCTGTAGGATCGCATGGGGGCCCCACAGAAGTCAGATGAGCACACGGATCGGACTAATCCCACTCGTCTGCCTGGCCCAAACCCCTGCGAAACTTTCCTATCCAAGTACCCGCCCAAGTGCCTTTTAAATGTTGTAATTGTAGCCGGCTTGACCACTTCCTCTGGCAGCTCGCTCCACAAACCTACCACCCTTTATGTGAAAATCAGTCCCAAAGAGCTGGGTAAATTTGCTCAAATGCGTGTTCTTTATTCCATCTGCATTCACGTCATTATTTTCCAGTATTGTTCACTATTGACAGCACTTTGATGCATGTTGGTTCATCAGCTGGGTTTTTAAATCTGTAGCACAGGTTTTGTACGTAGGTTGCTCCTTGGTGGTCAGCTGACACCAAATGTTTATGACTCATATACAGTTTGGAGCACAGCCCACGATGAAAATTATTTCCGGCCATTTATTATACTTAGACTTATGGGGATTTAGATCCTGCCAGGTCTCCACAACTTTACCAGAGTACTCAGAAAGGTTTATTGTCTCGGTGTGCTGATTTTTTCCATCACCTACACTCCTGCTGTATGTTGTTGGTGAAATTCCTGTGGGATCAATATCAAGAAAGGAATAAAGGCGTGCAGTAAAAAAATCCTCGCTCTGTTGTAAAGATTGACAGGGGATTGACTTTCTTAACGCAACTGTGCATCTTTGCAACAGATTCAGAACAATATGCAGAGGCAATAATCCTCAGGAAGTTATCTAGTACAACGTGAATCCAGGAATCATTGTAAAGTTTGTAATTATGAGATTCTTCCCTATTTGAACTGAAGTTGAGAGCAAGTCCAAGATTTAAAAGCAAGTTGGAGGTGCAAGGAACTGCAGATGCTGGAATCTTGAGCAAATCGCACAATACTGGAAGAATGGACAGGCTACTTTGGGGTCAGGATCCTTCTTCAGACTGCAACTATAAGTCATAAGATGATAAGACGTGGCAGCAGAATTAGACCATTTGGCCCATTGAGCTTACTCCACTACTCGGTCCGCGTTGGCCAATCTGACCTCCCGGTGGCCGAGCACTTCAACTCCCCCTCCCATTCCCAGTCTGAACTTTCTGTCATGGGCCTCCTCCAGTGCCATAGCGAGGCCCACCGGAAATTGGAGGAACAGCACCTCATATTTCGCCTGGGCAGCTTGCAGCCCAGTGGTATGAACATCGACTTCTCCAACTTTAGATAGTTCCTCTGTCCCTCTCTTGCCCTCCCCCTTCCCAGATCTCCCTCTATCTTCTTGTCTCCACCTATATCCTTCCTTTGTCCCGCCCCCCTGACATCAGTCTGAAGAAGGGTCTTGACCCGAAACGTCACCCATTCCTTCTCTCCTGAGATGCTGCCTGACCTGCTGAGTTACTCCAGCGTTTTGTGAATAATTACTCCACCACTCGATCATGGCTGATCTATATTTTCCTCTCAACCCCATTCTTCTGCCTTCTCCCTGTAACTAATCAAGAACCTATCAATCTCCGCTTTAAAAACATCCAATGTCTTGGCCGCCACAGCCGGCTCTGGCAATGAATTTCACAGGCTTGGTACCCTCAGGCTAAAGAAATTCTCACCTCCATTCTAAAGGTACGTCCTTTTATTCTGCGGCTGTGCCCTCTGTTTCTGGACTCTTCCATTACTGGAAACATCTTTTCCATGTCCACTCTATCCAGGGCTTTCGTTATTCAGCGGGTTTTAATGAGATCCCCCCCCCCCCCCCCCCCCCATATCATAGAAACATAGAAACAGAAAATAGGTGCAGGAGGAGGCCATTTGGTCCTTCGAGCCAGCACCACCATTCATTGTGATCATGGCTGATCATCCACAATCAGTAACCCGTCCCTGCCTTCTCCCCATATCCCTTGATTCCACTGGCCCCTAGGGCTCTATCTAACTCTCTTTTAAACTCATTAAATTCATATCCTTCTGAACGCCAGCAGCATTTCAGGTCGGGACATTTCTTCAGTCTAACTTGAAACATCACCTATCCATTCCCCCCACAGATTCTGCCTGAGCCGCTGAGATATTCCAACACCTTCTGTTTTGTCAGTGAGAGCGAGGACTGTGAAAGAGATGGTTTAAGCTGTAAACGTGTTTTCTAGTGATAATATTTGAGACTGATCTGCAGCGCTTACGAAATTGGTTATATTTGTGTAAAACTCTATGACGAGTCTTTTGATTTATTTCTAGAAGGTCTTGATTGGATCTGCCAGCATTTGGTTGCTTGGCAGGAGGAAGGGGTTCTGGTACCGTGAGTGCAGGAAGAAGTCTTGCCTTCAATCCCAATTAAGTGCAGCTGCAGAAACACCACCATGTGCCTTTTGGATTCCGCAAGGAGTCATGCGGGTGAATACAAATATCATAGTCACAATCATACTTTATTAGCCAAGGAGTCATGCGGGTGAATACAAATATCATAGTCACAATCATACTTTATTAGCCAAGTATGTTTTGCAACATACGAGGAATTTCATTTCCCGTACAGTCATACCAATAAAAATACAACAGAACGGTGGCGCAGCGGTAGAGTTGCCTTACTGCGAATGCAGCGCCTGAGACTCAGGTTCGATCCTGACTACGGGCGCCGTCTGTACGGAGTTTGTACGTTCTTCCCTTGACCTGCGTGGGTTTTCTCCGAGATCTTCGGTTTCCTCCCACACTCCAAAGACGTACAGGTATGTAGGTTAATTGACTGGGTAAAATGTAAAAATTGTCCCTAATGTGTGTAGGATGTTGTTAATGTGCGGGGATCGCTGGGCAGCGCGGACTCGGTGGGCCGAAGGGCCTGTTTCCGCGCTGTATCTCTAAATCTAAATCTAAAATCTAAAAAATCTAAACACACAAAATACAATTTAACATGAACATCCACCACAGTGACTCCTCCACATTCCTCACTGTGATGGAAGGCGAAAAAAAGTTCAATCTCTTCCCTTTGTTCTCCTGCGGTCGGGGGCCTCGAGCCTTCCATTGACAGGATGATCTTGACTCCGTCGCTGGTGGTTGAGCCCTCGCATCGGGGCGATCAAGCTCCTGCGTCGGGGAGGAATCTCAGCTCCCCCCCGTGCCGGGCGATCCGACCCGGGTCAGGGCTGGTCGAAACCTTCTGCGATTTGGAACTTCCCGACGTCGGTCTCTATCCGACATTGCGAGCTCCTTGATGTTGAAGTCCACAGGCCGCAGTTGGAGTGTTGATCCCAAGCAAAGGATCACAGGCTCCGATGGTAAGTCCACACCCTGTGGTGAGGCTCAAAGTCAGTCCCAGGCAAGGCCTCCAGCTCCACGATGTTAGCTTGCAGAGCAACCGGAGATACGGTCCGAAAAAACAATCGCATCTCTGGCAAGGCAAGGTAAATACCCTCACGTTTCCCATTGCTCTGCTGGGAAATTTGCTGCTGAACAAACTCAGTTAGCCTATTGATCTTAACGGAAGCAATGGTATGGATCGAAGGTATACACAAAATGCTGGAGTAACTCAGCGGGTCAGGCAGCATCTCTGGAGAGAAGGAATGGGTGTCGTTTTTGGTTGAGACCCTTCTTCAGACTGATGTCAGGGGGGGTGGGACAAAGAAAGGATATAGGTGGAGACAGGAAGATAGTGGGAGAACTGGGGAGGGGGAGGGGAAGGGAGGGACAGGTATGGTATGGATAGTCATTTACCTTATTTAATTTAATGTGTGTTATTAATATACGTTTGTGCTTTTTAATGGTGTACAGATCTATTGTGGTTAAAACAGTTTGTTATTTTTTTAAATATATGTTTTAATACTGGTGAATGTCAAGGATGTTTGCAAACACTCAATAGAAGTGACGGCAGGTGGGCCTGACCTCGATGATCAGGTGGGAACTGGCTTCCCAGCCGTGCAATTCTCCAATGAACCTACTGCAAGAAATACTTTCGGGCGGCACGGTGGCGCAGCGGTAGAATTGCTTCCTCACAGCGCCAGAGACACGGGTTTGATTCTGACTTTGGGCGCCGTCTGTACGGAGTTTGTATGTTCTCCCCGTGACCTGCGTGGGTTTTCTCCGGGTGCTCCGGTTTCCTCCCACACTCCAAAGACATGCAGGTTTGTAGGATAATTGGCTTGGTATCATTTTAAATTGTCCCCAGTGTGTGTAGGGTAGTGTTAGTGTGCGGGGATCGCTGGTCGGCACGGACTTGGTGGGCCGAAGGGCCTGTTTCCGTGCTGTATCTCTAAACTAAACTAAACTCTACCAGGCGACTGATGGGCTCAGGCTCATAATTGGCCAACATTGGCTCTCACTAATTCTATGCTGGACTGGTACAATTAACCACTGAATCACTAAACAAGAAAATATCCCCACAGTTTAACTAATCAATGATGATTTTAGTTTAAAGTCACAGAGCGGAAACAGGCCCTTCGGCCCACCGGGTCTGCGCCGACCAGCGATCCCCGTTTATTAACACCATCCTACACCCACTAGGTACAATGTTTACATTTAGCAAGCCAATTAACCTACAATCCTGCACGTGTTTGGAGTGTGGGAGGAAACCGAAGATCTCGGAGAAAACCCACGCAGGTCACGGGGAGAACGTACAAACTCCGTACAGACAGCACCTGGAGTCGGGATGGAACCCGGGTCTCCGGCGTTGCATTCGCTGTAAGGCAGCAACTCTACCGCTGCGCCACCGTGACCGCCCAAAATTTAAAAATAAATTTTGAAGAACCAAATTCATCAGGGAAATGCAAGCACAAGTGACTGCAGGTGCTGGAATCTTGAGGGGAAAAAAGACAAAGTGCTGGAGGAGCTCAGCGGATCAGGCAACGTCTATGGAGGGAATGAACAAATTATGTTTCAGGTTGAGCAATCTGAAGAAGGGTCACAACCCAAAATATTGTTTGTCCTTTTCCCTCCACAAATGCTGCCTGACCTGCTGAGTTCCTCCAGCAGTTTGCTTTTTAATCAGTGAAACATGGGCATAGTCATTTCCCTTTGTTCACTGGTGCCGATTGAAACAGAACAGAATCACAAGCACTGAACGATGTGGAGGCCATGTCAATGGCCAACTGAAGGCAGAGATGGGTAGATTCGTGATTACTTCAGGTGTCAGTGGTTATGGGGAGAAGGCAGGAGAATGGGATTGCGAATGATAGAACAGCCATGATTGAATGGCGGAGTAGACTTGATGGGCAGAATAGCCTAATTCTGCTCCAATCACTTATGACCGGTGGGTGACCTGTACCATTGTGCTATCAAAGAGTTCCCACCTTCCATAATTCAGACGTGTCGTAGTTCCATATGAAGAGTATAATGTGGATATTGCTTGGACTGTGATGATAATTGCCTTTTTCCTCTCAAGGCTCAGCCAGGCGTCAGCATCTTTACGCTGCAGTTCCAGAAGGCTGACGATCCCACAGATTGGATAAGGTTATCACTTTTTTATTCCAAAGGAAAGTGGGCGAGAATTAAATGAGTAACCAGCAACCCTGTTTTGCCATTTGGGCCTTCATAACAAGAGTTGAGTATAGGAGCAAAGAGGTCCTTCTGCAGTTGTACAGGGCCCTAGTGAGACTGCCCCTGGAGTACTGTGTGCAGTTTTGGTCTCCAAATTTGAGGAAGGATGTTCTTGCTATTGAGGGCGTGCAGCGAAGGTTTACTAGGTTAATTCCCGGAATGGCGGGACTGTCATATGTTGAAAGACTGGAGCGACTAGGCTTGTATACACTGGAATTTAGAAGGATGAGAGGGGATCTTATCGAAACATATAAGATTATTAAGGGGTTGGACACGTTAGAGGCAGGAAACGTGTTCCCAATGTTGGGGGAGTCCAGAACCAGGGGCCACAGTTTAAGAATAAGGGGTAGGCCATTTAGAACGGAGATGAGGAAAAACTTTTTCAGTCAGAGAGTTGTAAATCTGTGGAATTCTCTGCCTCAGAAGGCAGTGGAGGCCAATTCTCTGAATGCATTCAAGAGAGAGCTAGATAGAGCTCTTAAGGATAGCGGAGTCAGGGGGTATGGGGAGAAGGCAGGAACGGGGTACTGATTGAGAATGATCAGCCATGATCACATCGAATGGTGGCGCTGGCTCGAATGGCCGCATGGCCTCCTCCTGCACCTATTGTCTATTGTCTATTGGTTTAACATTGCTGGAGGTGGACTTGTGTTTGGGTGAGAACAGGAGATGCAGGGAATAGTCAGCAGGTCAGATTGCTTCCATGAGAAGCGAAACAGAGCTAACGTTATAAGTCATATACCCTTTATTAGAAGGCAAAAGAAGCTTGGTGAAGGTTGATGTCTCGGGCAGGATAAAATGAGGGTGACTCTGGGGACAAGCGGTAAATGGAAGCAGTTGTTCCGTTCAGTTGAGTTTATTGTCACGTGTACCGAGGTACAGTGAGAAGCTTTTGTTGCCTGCTAACCAGTCACTGGAAAGATAATACATGATTACAATCGAGCCAATAGACAATAGACAATACGCGCAGGAGGAGGCCATTCGGCCCTTCGAGCCAGCACCGCCATTCAATGTGATCATGGCTGATCATTCTCAATTAGTACCCCGTTCCTGCCTTCTCCCCATACCCCCTGACTCCGCTATCCTTAAGAGCTCTATCTAGCTCTCTCTTGAATGCATTCAGAGAATTGGCCTCCACTGCCTTCTGAGGCAGAGAATTCCACAGATTCACAACTCTCTGACTGAAAAAGTTTTTCCTCAGCCGTCCACAGTGTATAGATACATGATAAGGGAATAACGTTTAGTGCAAGGTAAAGCCAGCAAAGTGTGATCAAGGATAGTCCGAGGGTCTCCAATGAGGTAGATAATAGTTCAGCACTGCTCTCTGGTTGTGGCAGGATGGTTCAGTTGCCTGATAACAGCCGGGAAGAAACTGTCCCTGAATCTGGAGCTGTGCGTTTTCACACTTCTGTACCTCTTGCCTGATGGGAGAGGGGAGAAGAGGGAGTGGCCGGGGTGAGACTGGTCCTTGATTATGCTGCTGGCCTTGCCAAGGCAGCGTGAGGTGTAGATGGAGTCAGTGGAAGGCAGGTTGGTTTGTGTGGAAGGGAGGTTGGTTTGTGTGGAAGCGAGGTTGGTTTGTGTGATGGTCTGGGCTGCATCCATGTTCGTATCCCTAGTGTCTGGCTGGTCTGGTATCAGCCAATAAGCATGATTGGAAAGGCTGTGGACTGCGGCAATGCCTACACAGCAGTCGGCTTATACTGCAGCAGTGGCATTGGCCAGCTGATGTAAAGATGCATCCTGACCTGAAACATCACCTGTCCTTCCCTTTCACAGATGCTACCTGACCTGTTGAGTTCCTCCAGCACTTTGTGCTTTGATCAGGCTGCAAGGAGTGGAAATACCTGGAAGATGTATGCCATCAGATGGTGTGCGTGTGTGCAAGTGCAGGTGTGTGCGCGTGTGCAGGTGTGTGTGCGTGTGCAGGTGTGTGTGTGTGTGCGTGTGCAGGTGTGTGTGCGTGTGCAGGTGTGTGTGTGCGTGTGCAGGTGTGTGTGTGTGCGTGTGCAGGTGTGTGTGTGTGCGTGTGCAGGTGTGTGTGCGTGTGCAGGTGTGTGTGTGCGTGTGCAGGTGTGTGTGTGTGTGCAGGTGTGTGTGTGCGTCTGCAGGTGTGTGTGCGTATGCAGGTGTGTGTGTGTGTGTGCGTGTGTGTGTGTGTGCGTGTGCAGGTGTGTGTGTGAGTGTGTGTGTGTGGGTGTGAGTGTGTTGGGGTGCGTGTGTGTGTGCAGGTGTGTGTCAGGGTGAATGGTGTAGTGGAAGGGAGCAGTTTGGTATTGAGAGACCTCATCTCATCAGGTCTCACTGGTCCAATCTCACATGAAACCTAAATCTACTGAAAGGTGCACATTCGAATGGCAGATGTTTCCTATTTTATCCTTGTAGTCATTGAAATAAATGACCAAGGAAAGCCATCTGACAAGAGCTGCAGGCGAACGTACAGTAAACAAGTGTTTTTTACAGCTTATTGTCATGTGTACTGAGGTACGATGAAATGTTTTTTGGGTCTTTGTGTTGGAGAGTCATAGGTTTAGAAATGTTTTTAGATTGTATTTTTGTTCATTTGAAGTGAACTGCTGTATTCCTTCGATAGAATATTTGCATTCATGAAAGGAAAGAATGTTAACACCATAAAGAGATGTTTATTTTCTTTCCCACATTGGTTTGGCCAAGATTGGTAAGGCATATTTTAGTTTAGTTTAGTTTAGTTCAGTTTAGAGATACAGTGTGGAAACAGGCCCTTCAGCCCATTGGGTCTGCGCCGACCAGCGATCCCCGCACATTAACACTATCCTACACCCACAGGGGACAAATTTTACATTTACACCAAGCCAATTAACCAACAATCCTGTACGTCTTTGGAGTGTGGGAGGAAACCGAAGATCTCGGAGAAAACCCTCGCAGATCACGGGGCGAACGTACAAACTCCTTACAGACAGCACCCGTAGACGGGATGGAACCCGGATCTCCGGCGCTGCATTCGCTGTAAGGCAGCAACTCTGCCACTGTGCCCGGCCATTTTCTGAAAGCCTAGTTAATGGTTTCAGATTGCCGCCATGTCTTGTCACACGCAGTGCTCCGAGCTGGTTCGGCACTGTTATTAATTTGGTGCAGTTTGGAATAACAAGTCAATGATGTTCTCCAATTATCATACAATTCAAGCAGATCTTGTAATGACCTTTTGAGTCTAAGGCTTTCCAGGAGGCCGATGGTCAATCTTCAGCAGTGAGCTTGCCAAGCTTTCAATCGTCACACCACTCTGCTCCATTTCCAAAAACTCCACAATAAATCAGACACATGAGGCCATATGGGTAGTTCTTGCAACTTGTGGGCTGCCTTGGCTTGTTGCCAGATGGGGCAGCGGGCTGCAGATTGACAAAGAGCATCCTTCTAAGGCATTTAAGAGAGGGTTGGAAAGAATGATCTACCCTTTAGCTCCAGACCATGGCTCCATTGTTTCAACTGGTAGGATTGAGTTTTTCATTTCCGACTATCTTTTGACATTGATTGATCAAAAGATGCAGCATGGAAACTGTTCCTTTGGCCCAAAGAATTCACTGGTCTGAAGAAGGGTCTCGACCCGAAACGGTTCCTTCTCTCCAGAGATGCTGCCTGTCCCGCTGAATTACTCCAGCATTTTGTGTCTATCTTCAGCATTAACCAGCATCTGCAGTTCCTTCCTACCCTCGTTCAAACTAGTTCCATATTATCCCCCTTTCTCACCCACTCCCCTCACACTTGGAGTAAGGCCAATTAACCTACAAACAGGCTTTTTGAGCATCATTTGTGCACTGTTTGCCTAAAGTCCCTAGTTCTCTTTGCACACCTGTCAATAAAGAGCACAGATCATGCATATCAGCTGTGGGTAGATCCCCCTGCATCTCCCTATTTATTATAAGAAAATAACTGCAGATGCTGGTACAAATCGATTTATTCACAAAGTGCTGGAGTAACTCAGCAGGTCAGGCAGCATCTCGGGAGAGAAGGAATGGGTGACGTTTCGGGTCGAGACCCTTCTTCCTCCCTATTTATTGATCTGTAATTGAAATTATTTGCAACGGTTGGCCGAATCCTTTAAGGACTCTTGGAACTGTCCAAGCTCAGAGCTGGGGGCAGTGAGACTCTTGCAGAAGGCATGGGCCCTGTCACTCCTTTTTAGTGCAGTAAAGCAGGAGGAAGTACGTAAAATATGCAAGCTGAACTCACTGATGATGGACACAAAATGCTGGAGTAACTCAGTGGGACAGGCAGCATCTCTGGAGAGAAGGAATGGGTGACGTTTCGGGTGGAGACCCTTCTTCAGACTGAACTTAGTGCTTTGCATTTGAAAGGAAGTTAATGTCCTTTGTGCTTAGAGATACAATGTGGTCCAAACTGAGGCCTTCTCCCAGCGCAAGTGTTATGATTGGTGGGGACAAAATGCTGATCTATTTTTTGTTTCACGGCTAAATCAGCAAACAAAACCTTGTCACACTGCATTGTGCCCGTCGTCGATCTTCCTCGCCTCTGGCTGTGTTTCCATTTTGCTGTCATCCCAAACCCTTGTCTCTCCCGAGCAGGCCTATCATTTCTCTTCACAGTCACATCAGTATCATCCAGAAAAAAGCAGAAGCATCTCTTAGGAACATCTGGACTGGCAAAGGCACACGAATGACAAGATGCATCGAATACACAAGGGCAACTGGTTTATTCTTGTACGCATCATGACACTGATTGAATGGACAAATGGATTACACTTTGCGTTCTCTAATGGTCTTTATTTCTGTGTTGTCAGATTGTGCCTATGTAATGTTGAGTGAAGGGACTGTGTGACTGTTGGAGAATGGGGAGATGCAGTTATCAGTTTCTCACGGGTCACGTATTTTGTAAGGAGTCTGATGGAGAAATGGGAGTGCGTAGATTAAAATATGCAAAGGTGCAGTGCAGGAACAGTCCCTTCATGCCCAACGTGATTTAATTTAGTGTAGGAAAAAAACTGCAGATGCTGGTTAAAATCGAAGGTAGACACACAATGCTGGAGTAACTCAGCAGGTTAGGCAGCATCTCGGGAGAGAAGGAATGGGTGACCTTTCGAGGCGAGACGTCACCCATGATTTAGTTTATTTAGTTTAGTTTAGAGATACAGCGCGGGAACAGGCCCTTCGGCCCACCGAGTCCGCACTGACCAGCAATCCCCACACATTAACACCATCTTACACACACACACACAAGGGACAATTTACACTTATACCAAGCTAATTAACCTACATACCTGTACTTCTTTGGAGTGTGGGAGGAAACCAAAGAACACAGAGAAAATCCACGCGGGTGACGGGGAGAACGTACAAGCTCCGTACAGACAACGCCCGTAGTCAGGATCGAACTCGGGTCTCCGGCGCTGCCAGAGCTGTAAGGCAGCAACTCTACCGCTGCGCCACCGTGCCAAATGATGTCAAATTAAACTAATCTCCTCCGTCTGCATGTGATCCATATCAACATCACCCCAGGTGATGGTGATATGGATCAACTAAAGAGAGATATAGAACAATGAATGAATTGTCTATATCTCTCTCTACATCTAGATATAGATAGAGCTCTTAAGGATAGCGGAGTCAGGGGATATGGGGAGAAGGCAGGAATGGGGTACTGATTGAGATGATCACATTGAATGGCGGTGCTGGCTCGAAGGGCCGAATGGCCTCCTCCTGCACCTATTGTTTATTGTCTATTGTCTTATCATCGTCTATATCTCTCGTTTCACTTTCCCATTACTTTCAGTCTGAAGAAGGATCTCGACCCAAAACGTTACCCATTCCTTTTCTCCAGAGATGCTGCCTGTCCCGCTGAGTTACTCCAGCATTTTTGTGTTTATCTTCGGTTTAAACCAGCATCTGCAGTTCCTTCCTTCACATATGATAAGGTGTTAGTTTGCTGAGGATTGCTGTGCTTCTTCTCTAGCTTTCAAAGGCAGCGGGGGCTTGGCTGGAGGAGGCCGACTTTGTGCTTTATAATGTGCTCCCTGGTTACCTGGCTCTCATGGTGGACCTGCCATGCTCATGTACCTGGGCTTCAGCTAGCCACGAACCACAACTAGCCACCCCCCAGGCAGCCTTCGATAGGACATGGACTTGAAACGTCACCTATCCATGTTCTCCACAGATGCTGCCTGACCCACTGAGTTACTCCAGCACTCTGTGAAACGTCACCTATCCATGTTCTCCAGAGATGCTGCCTGACCCGCTGAGTTACTCCAGCACTCTGTGAAACGTCACCTATCCATGTTCTCCAGAGATGCTGCCTGACCCGCTGAGTTACTCCAGCACTCTGTGAAACGTCACCTATCCATGTTCTCCACAGATGCTGCCTGACCCGCTGAGTTACTCCAGCACTCTGTGAAACGTCACCTATCCATGTTCTCCACAGATGCTGCCTGACCCGCTGAGTTACTCCAGCACTCTGTGAAACGTCACCTATCCATGTTCTCCAGAGATGCTGCCTGACCCGCTGAGTTACTCCAGCACTCTGTGAAACGTCACCTATCCATGTTCTCCAGAGATGCTGCCTGACCCGCTGAGTTACTCCAGCACTCTGTGAAACGTCACCTATCCATGTTCTCCACAGATGCTGCCTGACCCGCTGAGTTACTCCAGCATTTTGTGTCCCTATTTGTAAACCAGCATCTGCAGCTCCTTGCGTCGGTCTCCATTGATTTGTATGTTGCTGGCACCAGCGTGGCATTCTGCCCACTTACGAGTGGAAGTGTGTGCATGCATTTCAGACCTTGCTTTCAACCATTGAGAGCCTTATCACTAACAAAGGACACACAGAGAGGAGGGCCCAACTTCTCCACCTGAGTCTGACAATAGACAATCTGATGTTTGGAGGGAATTGAAAATATCACGGGAAAGCTGGATTATTGATAGAGCCAACGTGATTATTCTTTGCATCCACCTTTTGATGCTTTAATAATAATAATAATAATACATTTTATTTATATAGCGCTTTTCATATACTCAAAGACGCTTTACAGAGATTTTGAGAACATAGGGAAATTAATAAATAGATAAATAAGTAAATAAATAAATGAACAGAGAAAGGAGACAGTAGGTGAGGTGACCTTCAGTGGTTGAAGGCAGTACTGAACAGGTGAGACTTCAGCGATGTTTTGAATGTGGTGAGTGTGGGGGAGTCTCTAACGGTTTGGGGTAGTGAGTTCCATAGGGTGGGAGCAGCGATGGAGAAAGCCCTGTCCCCCCAGGATCTGAGTTTAGTCCGGATGTGGGGGGATAGGAGATTGGCAGCGGCAGAGCGGAGGGTGCAGGTGGGAGTGTGCCTGTGGAGGAGGTCGGTCAGGTAGGATGGGGCCAGGTTATGGAGGGCTTTGTAGGTTATGAGGAGGATTTTGTACTGGATTCTCTGGGGGATGGGGAGCCAGTGGAGTTTATAAAGGACGGGGGTGATATGGTCACGGATCGAGGTGTGTGTGAGTAGACGGGCAGCGGAGTTTTGAATGTATTGAAGTTTATTGATGATTTTTGAGGGTGCGCCATAGAGGAGGCTGTTGCAGTAGTCCAGACGGGAGGTGATGAAGGCGTGGATGAGGGTTTCTGCAGCTGTGGAGGAGAGGGATGGACGGAGACGGGCAATGTTTTTGAGGTGGAAGAAGGCTGTCTTTGTGATGTGTTTGATGTGTTTGTTGAAGGAGAGGGTTTGATCAAGGATGATTCCAAGATTCCGGATGTGAGGTGAGGTGGATACTGGGAGACCATCAATGTTGAGGATGAAGTTGAACACTTGTCAGCCCTGCAAGTGATGTTTCACCACCAAAACTCATTTTTTTTGACAGCAAATGCTGATGCCTGGCAAGCACAGCAAGGAGAATCATCTTCATTTTCTTTGCTGCCGCTCAGGCCCAGGCTCAAACCTGTGCACGACTCATGTCCTTCCATCTGTTACATAAGGTTTGGACATCTTTAAAAGACTATTGTAGGCACCTTGGAATGATTTCAATAATGCATACGAGGCAATAAAGATACGATTCTTTTATCAACATATTCAGATGTCATGATAAATATTTCCTTTAATAGAACAAGTAAAAAGCTCACCGTTCTATCGGGGACAGAGGACAATAAACTCTTGATTCTTGACTTACATAGCTAGAACATAGGACAGTTCAGCATTGGAAAGGCATTTTGGCCCACAATGTCCATGCGGAACATGAGGCCAGGTTAAACTAATCTCCTTTGCCTGCACACGATCCACTCCCTACACATCCATGCACCTATCCAAAAGACTCTAAAACACCACTATTGTATCTCTGATTAAAAAAAACTTGTCCCGAACATATCCTTAAAATGTTGCATGTCTCACCTTAAAGCGATGGATGGCCTCTACTCTTTAACATTTCCACACTGGGGAAAAGGTTTTGACTTTCGATCCTATCAATGCCTCTCACCATTTTATATAGCAGGTGCTCCCCGGCTCACGATGCTTCCACTTGCGATAGTTCCACTTTGCGATGGTGCAAACGGCAGCGACACGTAGCGAGCCACCGCTCGCTTCCGGCCACGTGATCGCAGGTATTGCAGTGCATTTCCACTCACGATACCTTCGGTTTGCGATGGGTTTCTCGGTAACGGTACCCCATCGGAAGCTGAGGAGCACCTGTACTTCAATAGACAATAGACAATAGACAATAGGTGCAGGAGTAGGCCATTCGGCCCTTCGAGCCAGCACCGCCATTCAATGTGATCATGGCTGATCATTCTCAATCAGTACCCCGTTCCTGCCTTCTCCCCATACCCCCTGACTCCGCTATCCTTAAGAGCTCTATCTAGCTCTCTCTTGAATGCATTCAGAGAATTAGCCTCCACTGCCTTCTGAGGCAGAGAATTCCACAGATTCACAAATCTCTGACTGAATTTTTTTTTCCTCATCTCCATTCTAAATGGCCTAACCCTTATTCTTAAACTGTGGCCCCTAGTTCTGGACTCCCCCAACATTGGGAACATGTTTCCTGCCTCGAACGTGTCCAACCCCTTAATAATCTTATACGTTTCGATAATCAGGTCTCCCCTCAGCCAACTATGCTCCAGAGAAAATAATCCAAGTCTGTCCAACCTCTCCTTGTAGCTAATGCCCTCTAATCCAGGCAGATTTCCGATCGACCTCTTCTGTGCTCTCTCAAAAGCTTCCACATCCTCGTGTAACAAGGCAACCAGAACTGCATGTGATATTCCAAATGTGCCAGAGCCAAGGTCTTTTATAGCTGCATGGTGGCTTCCTGACTCTTATACTCAATGCCCTGACCAATGTTGGCAAGCACACCAAATCATTCAGCATGAAAACCTTGTTATTGGCAGATGGAGCAATCTAAGGGTTGAACCTGGAAATGTTCTTGTAGTTTATGGATCAGTATGGCAGTGGAGTGCACTTAGCCATTGAAATACTGTATATTTTAATAAAATCACACAGTCCAATTCACTGATGTTGATAAAGCCACTCAACTATAAAAAGAAAATCACTGTATTTAGAACCAAAAGTTAAGAATGATTATCATTTGGAGTCAAGCTAATAATTTCGTTAGGAAAAAAAAAAATGCAGATGCTGGCTTAAATCGAAGGAAGACACAAAATGCTGGAGTAACTCAGCGGGACAGGCAGGACATTGTCCCGCCCCTTCCCCTGACATCAGTCTGAAGAAGGGTCTCGATCCGAAACGTCACCCATTCCCTCTCTCCCGAGATGCTGCCTGACTCGCTGTGTCACTCCAACATTTTGGTCTACCTTCTAATAATTTTGTTACATTGCTTAACGGGCTTATTTTCGTAGTAGCTTTAGTCTCCAGCCTAATTGATTATACCATTTGAAGAGTGGGGGAGCAGAGGGAGAATTCTGAATTTGGGAAATGGTTTAAAATGAAAGCAGCCAAGATCACGACATTTGAATAATATGGGGGCCAACTCAATATTGGCCATTTTTTTAAATGTCCAAAGTTGAAGTAATTCACGACAGGTTGAGAAACTTAGAAATTGTGTCACATGAGAGGTAAACAGAGGACAGATGAGGAAGTGTAGTTTTGAATTCCGGGCCGCGCTTAGCAGGAGCTTTCAGTTGAGGTCCAAGTACATGCTTTCAAACCAAAACTTTCATGTCTAAGCAGAACGCAAAGAGCTGGAGGAACTCAGCGGGTCAGGCAGCATCTGTGGAGACAAGTCAAGTCAAGTCAAGTTTATTTGTCACATACACATACACGATGTGCTGTGGAATGAAAGTGGCAATGCCTGTGAATTGTGCAAAAAAAGAATTACAGTTACAGCATATAAATTAAAGTTAACACAGAGAAGACAAAATTTAGTCCCCGGAGTTATAATAGTTAACAGTCCTGATGGCCTGTGGGAAGAAACTCCGTCTCATCCTCTCTGTTTTCACAGCGTGACAGCGGAGGCGTTTGCCTGACCGTAGCAGCTGGAACAGTCCGTTGCTGGGGTGGTAGGGGTCCCCCATAATCTTGCTTGCTCTTGATCTGCACCTCCTGATGTATAGGTCCTGCAGGGGGGCGAGTGTAGTTCCCATGGTGCATTCTGCCGAACGCACTACTCTCCGCAGGGCCTTCCTGTCCTGGGCAGAGCTGTTCCCAAACCAGATTGAGATGTTGCCGGACAGGATGCTCTCTACAGCCCCAGAGTAGAAGACAATGGACAGGAGGTGTTTCTATTCGGGACACTCCTTCAGACTCAAAGGTTGAGTCATTGTATCATACAGCACAGAAACAAGTCCTTCGGCCCGTCCCATCTATGCTAACCAAGATGGTCAGCATAGTATTCACTGGGCTTGTATTCACTGGAGTTTAGAAGGGTGAGAGGGGATCTTATAGAAACATATAAAATTATAAAAGGACTGGACACGTTAGATGCAGGAAATTTTTTCCCAACGTTGGGTGAGTCCAGAACCAGGGGCCACACAGTTTAAGAATAAAGGGGAGGCCATTTGAAACTGAGGTGAGCAAAAACTTTTTCACCCAGAGAGTTGTAAATTTGTGGAATTCTCTGCCACAGAGGGCATTTGAATTTCAAAGAGAGTTAGATAGAGCTCAAGGGGCTAGTGGAATCAAGGGATATGGGGAGAAGGCAGGCACGGGTTACTCATTGTGGATGATCAGCCATGATCACAATGAATGGTGGTGCTGGGCTCGAAAGGCCGAATGGCCTCCTCCTGCACCTATTTTCTGTTTAAGATGCCCCATCCAAGCTAGTCCTATTTACATGTATTTGGTCCATGTACCTCTAACCCTTACCTATTCATATACCTTTAAATGCCTTTTAAATACTGTTATTGTACCTGCATCAACTGCCTCTTCTGACAGAATGTTCGACATACCCACTGCCCAACAGTTACAGTCTAGTTTATTGTCACGAGTACTGAAGCACAGTGAAAAGCTACCCAGTCAGCGGAAAGACAATATGTGATTGCAATGGAACCGTTTACAGTGAATAGATACATGATAAGGGAATAATGTTTAGTGCAAGGTAAAGCCAGCAAAGTCTGATCAAGGATAGTCCGAGGGTCGCCAATGAGGTAGATAGTAGTTCAGCACTGCTCTCTGGTTGTGGCAGGATGATTCTCTGAATGAAAACGTTCTTCCACAGTTTTAGTTTTTTTAGTTTTAGAGATACAGCGCAGAAACAGGCCCTTCGGCCCACCGAGTCCGCACTGACCAGTGATCCCCCCACATTAACACAAGCCTACATACACTAGGGACAATTTACACTTATACCAAGTTTACAAACCCAAGCCAATTAACCTACAAACCTGTACGACTTCGGAGTGTGGGAGGAAACCGCAGATCTCGGAGAAAACCCACGCGGGCACGGGGAGAACGTACAAACTCCGCACAGACAGCACCCGTAGTCGGGATGGAACCCGGGTCTCCGGCGCTGCATTCGCTGTAAGGCAGCAACTCCACCGCTGCACCACCGTGACCGCTTATTGGTTCCCATTGAAATCTTTCCCCTCTCCCCTTAAACCTGTGCCCCCTGGTTCTTGATACACCGTACTCTGGGTAAAACACTGTGCATTCACCCGAACAATTCCCCTCATGATTTTATACATCTCTATAGGATCACCCCTTAGCTTCCCCCACTTCAAGGAATAAAGTCCTACCCTACAAGTCTGACCCTAATACTTCAGGTAGTTCCAAAATCCCCCTTGGAGTATTGTGTCATCTCAGCTATATGATCAGGCAATGTGATGAAAGGACACAAAAACAGATCCTTGAAGGGAATGAACAAAAGTTGGCAGTCAGGCAGCATCTGGAATATGGGCATTTGTGATGTTGAAGGTGAAGTTTAATGACAATAAATCCCAGTTGTGGGGAATGAATGATGGCATGGCTGATTAAACTAACACCACAGTAGTGCCAGTTTATTTCTACCAACTTTTGTTCAATTGTTCTTATGCTGCAGGAGTTCATGTAGAATTGCTTTGCTATTATATCGTAAAAATAACACAGAACACAGAACAGTACAGCACAAGAATATGCTCTTTGGTAGACACAGAGTGGTGGAGTAACTCAGCGGGTCAGGCAGCATCTCAGGAGAGAAGGAATGGGTGACGTCTGACCCGCTGAGTTACTCCAGCATTTTGTGTCTACCTTCGATTTAAACCATCATCTGCAGTTCTTTCCTACACTCTATGCTCTTCGGCCCGCGTAGTCCCTGCCGAACATGATACCGAGTTATCGCCTCCAAGAACTGTGCATCTTATTGTGAATCTGAATGTGGTCACAAGGGAAGCGATGCCACAATCAGGGGGAGCATTGAGTGGAATGTCAATGTGCATGATGGGACACCACATAGGGCAGCACGGTGGCGCAGCGGTAGAGTTGCTGCCTTGAAGCGAATGCAGCGCCAGAAACCCGGGTTCCATCCCGACTATGGGCGCTGTCTGTACGGAGTTTGCATGTTCTCCCCGTGACCTGCGTGGGTTTTCTCCGAGATCTCCGGTTTCCTCCCACACTCCAAAGACGTACAGGTATGTGGGTTGATTGGTTTGGTAAATGTAAAAACTGTTCCTAGGGTATAGGATAGTGTGTTGATGTGCGGGGATCACTGGTCGGCGCGGACCCGGTGGGCCGAAGGGCCTCTCTGCCTCAGAAGGCAGTGGAGGCCAAGTCTCTGGATGCTTTCAAGAGAGAGTTAGATAGAGCTCTTAAAGATAGCGGAGTTAAGGGATATGGGAAGAAGGCAGGAACGGGGTGCTGATTGTGGATGATCAGCCATGATCACGGTGAATGGCGGTGCTGGCTCGAAGGGCCAAATGGCCTCCTCCTGCACCTATTGTCTATTGTCTATTGTCTGTATCTCTAAAAAAAACTCGAAAACTAAACCACACTTGTGATGCCTTTAATAGCAATGGCTCATCAATGACTCTGGTAGGGATATTGTCAGTGTTGAGCTAATTATTTGCAACTGCAGTCCAAAAGAGCAAAGACAATCCACTGCGTATTTGTGGCCCTGGTCGTTCAGAACCGGCATGAAATTTCCAGGAAAGCTGAATGAGACTGTGGGATTTCCATTGATTCTTTGCTCACACTGTCTACAGTGCATGGTGGCAATGGACAAAGTGAGTAGAATGGGCAAGGGTCTCGACCCAAAACATCACCTGTCCATGTTCTCCATCAGGTCATAAGGGATAGGAGCAGAATTAGGCCATTCGGCCCATCAAGTCTACGCTGCCATTCGATCATGGCTGATCTATCTCTCCCGCCTAACCCCATTCTCCTGCCTTCTCCCCATAACCCCTGATTCCAGAGATGCTGCCTAATTCGCTGAGTTACCCCAGCACTTTGTGTCTTTTGTTTTAAGTAGCATATTTGATTATTATTTTCAAACCAATTGTTTTCAAGTATCTGATTAGTGCATCTTGCTGTCGTTGCTGTTATCTTGTTTGAGTGAACAGTGTGATGTTTGTATGACGGAAAACGCTGTTTTAGAAGGTTAAAGCTTGGTCCCTTGTTAGTTGAAGGGCTTGTCCTGGCCTCTGCCCCTTGCCACCGAGGCAAGAGTCAGTCAGTGCCTCTGCCTCTTGCCACCGAGGCAAGAGTCAGTCAGTGCCTCTGCCCCTGGCACCGAGGCAACAGTCAGCCAGTGCCTCTGCCCCTTGCCACCAAGGCAACAGTCAGCCAGTGCCTCTGCCCCTGGCACCGAGGCAAGAGTCAGTCAGTGCCTCTGCTGCTGGCACCGAGGCAAGAGTCAGTCAGTGCCTCTGCCTCTTGCCACCGAGGCAACAGTCAGCCAGTGCCTCTGCCCCTGGCACCGAGGCAAGAGTCAGTCAGTGCCTCTGCCCCTGGCACCGAGGCAAGAGTCAGTCAGTGCCTCTGCCTCTTGCCACCGAGGCAAGAGTCAGTCAGTGCCTCTGCCCCTTGCCACCGAGGCAAGAGTCAGTCAGTGCCTCTGATTCATTCCAGGTGGGCCCAGAGATATCCTCATGTAGATACAAGTCCTTTGTTCTTATTGCTGCAGTGTCCTCATCACCACGGTTCACTACTGATCATTCAATGTCCCATCAACCAACGGCGATGAGTTTTGTCTGTCCTCATTGCTCATCCCAAAGTGTCCCATGTTTAGTTTAGAGATACAGTGCGGAAACAGGCCTTTTAGCCCACTGGTTCCGCACCGACCAGCGATCCCCGCACATTAATATCATGCTACACACACTAGGGACAATTTACACATAGACCAAGCCAATTAACCCATAAACCAATTAATCTATAACCTGTACATCTTTGAAGGAACCAAAGATCTCGGAGTAAATCCACAAGGTCACAAGGAGAACGTACAAACTCCATACAGACAGCACCGAAGCCAGGATCAAACCTAGGTCTCTGGTGCTGTAAGTGCTGTGAGGCAGCAGCTCTACTTCTGCGCCATCGTGATTCCCTTGTGTAGATTAGCCTGTTGCTTTGCAAACATTCTTCCCCTGTCATCTCATGCTTTATTCCCCTTTAACCACACCACTTTAATGCTCTGGGGAATTTATCAGTCTCTGTCTTGCATCCTTTCCACCAAGATAATTAATTTCACATATCCTCCATCGGTCAATTTCTTGCCTATTCACTGTCTTTCGCTGACTGCAATGCCTAGGCATCCTCCTCACCAGTTTGATTTCCCACCTCGCTTTATATCATTAAAGCTCCGGTCTGTGGAGCTGAATTACGATTTTCTGCACATCTTTTTGGAATGGTAATTTTAATATTGTTTAATATTGAAATTGTTGATTTTTTGTGAACCGTATTATTTCCCCAGCTGTAGCTGATTTTCACAGTGCCATGGAAGCTTGCATTACTGACAAATGACATTATAACGTTGACGGAACACCGAGTTAAATGATAGATTAACTGGCGCGTTACTAGGTGCTGTTGACAAGACTTCCATAGCCCTGTCCTA
The DNA here is from genome assembly GCF_053455715.1 of Rhinoraja longicauda. Lineage (NCBI taxonomy): Eukaryota > Metazoa > Chordata > Chondrichthyes > Rajiformes > Arhynchobatidae > Rhinoraja > Rhinoraja longicauda. The sequence goes on along the minus strand of NC_135972.1, from coordinate 3,125,822 downwards.
ATTTGTTGCTGAGCGCTTGTTCTGTGCACGATTGTTTCCACTAGTGCTGTCACAGCAAGCCAAGCCATTAAAGTGTGTGTTTAGTTCGTGATTCATCAGCTAGGGTTCACTAAAAAATAATTTCCTAACAAACAGTCTTCAGCAGCCCGCATCAATAAAGTGACATCTTTCCACTCAGCAAGCCTCAGTTTTCAGCATCAGTTTCCACTTGTCACAACTTCCTTGAATGTTTGATTAAAAAAGTTGCCCACAGCCATGGATATTATCTTATTAAAGCAGTTCATCATCTGCGGTCCTCCGACTACAAGCTTCATGTCATGCACAGAAGTTTAGTTTAGAGATACAGTGAGGAAACAGGCCCTTCGGCCCACTGAGTCCGCGCCGACTAGCGATCCCCACACAATAACACTATCCTACACACTCCAGGGCCGACTTTGCAATTTTACAATTATACCAAGCCAATTAACCTAGAAACTTGTACGTCTTTGGAGCGTGGGAGGAAAGCGGAGATCCCAGGGAAAAACCACGCAGGTCACGGGAGAACGTACAAACTCCATACAACAGCTCCGTAGTCAACATCATCATCGGCGGTCACTCGAAGCGAGTATGACTGGCCTCGCAATGGTGCGTGACTTTGTTTAACGTGGGGAGACTGGTGCACAGATAGCCATCCTTGACAGATCTGGGTCAGGATCCAGTGACATGGAGTCCAAGACGACCAGGGACCCTTTTCTGCTGCAGCCTTCATCCATCCGCCTTCCCAGCCATTGTGACGCTCCACTAAAGGCAGCCATCATCCTCCCTCCGCCTGTTCCACCATTGAGGTCTTGGTTGGATTGCTCTTTGTCAGGGACCTCCCTCCCCCTGGACCTTACCGCCATGGGTGACCCTACCAGGAGCGTAGCTCCAGACGGCATCGTTCTCAGGATCTCAGGACCACACAAGCTTCTCCACCACCACAAGGTGACAATCCATGGAGAAGATGCCCATGTAAGCTAGTCCCATTTAGCTCATATCCTTCTAAACCTTTCCTATCTGTGTACCTGTCCGAGATCAACCATTGGTTTTTATTTTTATTTTTATTTTTTAGTTTTAGAGATACAGCGTGGAAACATGCCCTTCGGCCCACCGGGTCCGTGCCGACCAGCGATCCCCGCACATTAACACTATCCTACACCCACTAGGGACAATTTTTACATTTGCCCAGCCAATTAACCTACATACCTGTACGTCTTTGGAGTGTGGGAGGAAACCGAAGATCTCGGAGAAAACCCACGCAGGTCACGGGGAGAACGTACAAACTCCGTACAGACGGCGCCCGTAGCCGGGATGGAACCCGGGTCTCCGGCGCTCCATTCGCTGTAAGGCGGCAACTCTACCACTGCGCCACTGTTTGGAAACTCTAGCTTGGAGGATAACAACCAACAAAGTCAGGCTAATCTTGAGTAATAAGGAGGTGTGACTAGCAAAATGGTGATTTTTGTTTAATAAGTGGGTTCATTTTCATAAAGTGAAACCTGCCTCTTTATTTTGTGCAAAGGGACATGCCCAAGTTTAGCAGCTGGCCCCAATGATAAAATTGACTGCAAAAGATTATGTGGAATATCCACCAGTTTCTTATTTTTGGCACAGAGCCTGCAGTTTTTCAGCACTCTGGAAAAAAATGTATTGTTCGTTCTAAGTCAAAGGATTTATTTATCTTTCAATTTATCGATGGCTGGCATAAAACGACATACAGTTTATCAGTCGTGGTTATTGATTTTAGCTATGAATCCAAACACCTCATGATGTTAGGCAGAGGATGCCAGATTGTTGAATCTCTTTCACCGGTGCAATAGACAATAGACAACAGGTGCAGGAGGAGGCCATTCGGCCCTTCGAGCCAGCACCGCCATTCAATGTGATCATGGCTGATCATCCACAATCAGTACCCCGTTCCTGCCTTCTCCCCATATCCCTTGACTCCTCTATCTTTAAGAGCTCTATCTAGCTCTCTCTTGAAAGCATCCAGAGAATTGGCCTCTACTGCCTTCTGAGGCAGAGAACTCCACAGACTCACAACTCTGTGGGTGAAGAAGTGCTTTTAGACAGAATGGACTTGTAAATGTTTACGAGAGAGCAATTTGATGTCAGTGGAAACAAAATGGATTCATGGTTGAGCAGGAAAGTTTCAAGTTTGTGTCGGTAATTCTTTTCATAACGTTTTGTTAGATGGTGTGAAAAGAACGTTCAATCTTTCCTGTATATTCCTTCATTTTTTCTCTCTTCCAAGCTTCACTCATGCTTCATGAGTGCCCACAACCCTTGCGGCATCAGTACTGTGCTGGATAATACAATAAGATACGAGACGATAGAACTTTATTTAATCCAGGAGGGAAATTGATCTGCCAACAGTGAAAAAAACACAAGATGCATGAAAAATGAAATTAAAGTGATGAGTGGAAAGGATTGGAGATGTGCAAAGATTGGGTGGGGTGGGGGGGGGGGGGGGGGGGGGTCAGTCTACCACAGGACAGAAGAGGGAGGAGTTGTACAGTTTGATAGCCACAGGGAAGAAGGATCTCCTGTGGCGTTCTGTGCTGCATCTTGGTGGGACCAGTCTGTTGCTGAAGGTGCTCCTCAAGTTGACCAGTGTGTCACGGAGGGGGTGAGCTGTATTTTTCCAAGATGCTCCACACTTTGTGTTTTGCTTCAGATTTCAGAATCTACAGTTTTTTTGTCCCTGGTATAGTTTGTCTCTCAGCGAATAACATTAAAGGCAGATTAGCCCACAATGTCGCCGGTGGTCAGTCATGCTAAATGTGTCGTGGTAATCGTGTCGCATCTGAAATTCACTTTCACTGACTTCAGTGAACGAATTCATTGATGAGCCCACATAGCACGATTAGTACTATTTACCAGGGATGAATTTCCAGCAATTATCTGGCCATTTATTTCATTGCTGTTGTGTGCAGAATTGGCTGTTGAATTTCCCAGCGACATAAAAATAATTACACTTGCAGTATTACGTTGTCTGTAAAGTGCTTTGGGATGACCAGGGGTCATTGAAAGGTGCAATATAAACAAATTTAATTTTCTTTTGCCTACCAGGCATTTTGCGGTTTAGAACTTTGCTTCATCCTTTACTGTTCACTTGGTTTTTTTCTTAAACGTACCAAATTGTTGACTTGCTGAGTTGAATTTCGACCTCTGTAAAAAGTTGTTCCCTCAACGTCATCACTTTCAATGAGCAACATGACCTCCGGGTTTCATACCCTTATTTTTAATGGCTCCAATATCCGGACAAACCCCTGGCTGGTGGTGTTGAATCCGGGCAAGTGTGGTGCCATGCCCTTTGGCAAAAGAAATCAAAAGATGGAATTTTTAGCTCAATGAGGAGAGAGACTGCAAATTAGCAGACAGGTCCGAGATATGGTTAAGAAATCAAACAGCATGTTGGTCTTTGCAAAGGGGATAGAATCGGGAGGTTTTGTTCGAGGTGGTGAGACCACACCTGGAATACTGTGCAGCTTGCACCAAGGAAAGGGCACAGTAACTTTGGAGATGGTTCAGACGAGATTCACAAGCTTAATCATTTAGATGAGAGCGTGTCCTATCAAGAGAGACTCGGCAGTTTGAGTGTGTATTCCTTGGAGTTTAGGAGAATGAGAGATGACTACATTCAAACATACATGATCCCAAGGGGGGCTTTGATAGGGCAAGATACTGAAATGTTTTCACTGGTGCGAGAATCAAGGGTATATAGTTACAATCTAAAGGGACAATCATTTCAAACTGAGCTTCGTATCAATTTATTTTCCAAAAAGGTAGCAAATCTTTGGCATTTTTTCCCCCAAAGAATGGTGGAAGTTCAAACGGTGGAGATAATTAAATATTTGAAAGATCGATGAATTGAGGGTTGTAGGGAACTGGCACAGAAGAAAAGATGAGGCCAACATAGATTAGCTGTGACCAGATTGAATGGGTGGGGCAAATTTGAGGGTTCCAGTCATTTACCCCTGCTCCTGTTTTCTTTGTTCTTGTGTTTATATCAACCTCTACTTACTTTGTTCTCTCATCATTTAGCAGTTGAAGAGATGAAGGTTGACAGGAAAGTTCTGTAGATATGGATCTTGACATATTGGGCAGCATTCTGAGCACATCACCCATGTTTGATGCTTCAGTGGAATGGACATAGTCATAGAGCCATGTAGCATGGAAGCATGGCCCTTTGGCCCAAGTTGTCTTTGCTGACCAAGTTCCCCAACTGTTTTAGTCCATCATAATTTTATAGATCTCTATAAATCTTAAGCCTCTACCTGCTGGGGAAAAAAGTCCCAGCCTATCCAGCTTCTCCTTATATCTCAAACCAACTCCAGGCTTGGTATCATCCTTGTAAATCTCTTGTGCACCCTTCCAGTTTAATAACATCGTTCCCACAGCTGGGCAACCGGGACTGCACGTGGTACTCCAAATTTGTTTTTCCAATGTCTACTACAGCTGTAACATGATGTCCCGATTCCTGTGCTCGGTATCCAAACCAAGAAGGCAAGCGTGCCAAATGACTTCTCCACCAAGCTGTCCACCTGTGCCGTCACTTTCATACAACTATGTACCTGCAGCTTAAGTCTTGCAGTTCTACAATACTCCCCAGGGCCCAACCATATACTGTGTAAGCCCTGCTGCCCTGGTTTACTTACTAAAGTGCAAGATCACACATTTATCTGAATTAAATTACATCTACCATTCCTTAGCTCTTGGACCAGTTAATGAAAATCCCATTGTAGTCTTAGAAGTATGGGAGGCATAGATAGACAGGGTAGATGGTCAGAACCTTTCACCCAGCGTTGAAATGTCACGGACTAGACGGCATAGGTATCGGGTTAGAGGGGGGAAGTTTAAAGGAGATAAGCAGGGAATGTCTTTTACATGGAGAGTACTGGAACACGCTGCCAGGGGTAGTAGTTGAAGCAGATACAATAGTGGCGTCATAGTCATAGAGTGATACAGTGTGGAAACAGGCCCTTCGGCCCAACATGTCCCAGCTACACTAGTCATAGAGTGATACAGCGTGGAAACAGGCCCTTCGGCCCAACTTGCCCACACCGGCCAACCTGTCCCAGCTACACTAGTCATAGAGTGATACAGCGTGGAAACAGGCCCTTCGGCCCAACTTGCCCACACCGGCCAACCTGTCCCAGCTACACTAGTCATAGAGTGATACAGCGTGGAAACAGGCCCTTCGGCCCAACTTGCCCACACTGCCCAACATGCCCCAGCTACACTAGTCATAGAGTGATACAGTGTGGAAACAGGCCCTTCAGCCCAACTTGCCCACACCGGCCCAACATGTCCCAGCTACACTAGTCCCTCCTGCCTGTGTTTGGCCCATATCCCTCCAAACCTATCCTATCCATGGTGTTTAAGAGGCTCTTTGAAGAATATGTGGGGAATGGAGGAATGCAGATCATGTGCAGACAGGGGAGCTTAGTTTAATGTGGCATAGTGTTCAGCATAGACATTGTGGGCTGAGAAGCCTGTTCCTGTGCTCTGCTGTTCTATGTGTAACCTCCTTCCCTGTCTATTAGTGTCATCTGCAAACTCACTAACCATTCCACTGCATTCTTCACGATCCAAATCGTTAAGATAAATAACGAGCAGGAGTGGATCCGTCACCGATTTCTGTTGCATGTCTGCAGTCTGAAAGACAGCGTCCACCAGCACCCTCTGTCTCTGACCTTCAGGCCAATTCTGTATCTAATTGTGGGCACAGAAGGCTGGAGTAACTCAGCGTTTTGTGTCTACATTCGATTTAAACCAGCATCTGCAGTTTTTGTTTCCTACACATCCTCTGTATCTAATTGTCTAGTTTGCTCTGGATCTCACTTCGTCTAAGCAGTGAAATCTGGATGCTTCAATAATGGGCAGCCAAGTTTCTTGTCAAAGCACCACTAAAGCTTACCCCTGAGACCATTCCTATTCACCTCAAGCACATCTGCCATTTGCACAGCGATCTTTGGTCACAAATGCAAACATTCATCCCAGAAAACCTGTCCTCTGGTCTCTATTATTACTAGATTAAAACAAAAAACAGGGAGGATTTGGATGAGAGGAATGAAAAAAAAAGTGAAATGTCCAAACCATGGAGCAATGTTCCAGTTTATCATAATAATTATCCATGTGTGATATGAAGGACTAGGCTTAGAAATCCTTCCTGCGATCAAAGTTTCCTTGTGCAATTTGTCACTTGTCCAGCCATCAAGAATCTTGGTCTTGGATGCACTTTTGCACCCAAGATGGACCCTACTCCTGGTATTAGACTTTTACATGGATAGGGCAGGTTTGGAGGGATATGGGCCAAACGCGGGCAGGAGGGACGAGTGTACATGCGACATGCTGGCCGGTGTGGGCAAGTTGGGCCGAAGGGCATGTTTCCACACTGTATCACTCTATGACTAGTGTAGCTGGGACATGTTGGCCGGTGTGGGCAGGTTGGGCCGAAGGACCTGTTTCCACATTGTATCACTCTATGACTAGTGTAGCTGGGACATGTTGGTCGGTGTGGGCTGGTTGGGCCGGAGGGCCCGTTTCCACACTGTATCACTCTATGGTACTGATTGAGAATGATCAGCCATGATCACATTGAATGGTGGTGCTGGTTTGAAGGGCCGAATGGCCTACTCCTGCACCTATTGTCTATTGTCTATTGACTAGTGTAGCTGGAACATATTGGCCGGTGTGGGCAAGTTGGGCCGAAGGGCCTGTTTCCACGCTGTATCACTCTATGACTAGTGTAGCTGGGACATGTTGGCTGGTGTAGGCAAGTTGGGCCGAAGGGCCTGTTTCCATGCTATATCACTCTATGACTAGTGTAGCCGAGACATGTTGGGCGGTGTGGGCGTGTTGGGCCGAAGGGCCTGTTTCCACACTGTATCACTCTATGGTACTGATTGAGAATGATCAGCCATGATCAAATTGAATAGTGGTGTTGGCTCCAAGGGCCGAATGGCCTACTCCTGCACCTATTGTCTATTGTCTATTGACTAGTGTAGCTGGGACATGTTGGCCGGTGTGGGCAAGTTGGGCCGAAGGGCCTGTTTCCACACTGTATCACTCTATGACTATGACTCTATGTGCAAGATGGAGGTGGGGGTTTGCTGAAAGTTGTAGGAGGAGCATAGACCTTGACTCTTCTTTAGACTGATTGTAGTAGTGAAGAGGAAGCTGGAAAATAGGTGGGAACGGGACAAAGCCTAGCAAATGTTAGATGGAAGATAGACACAAGGTGCTGGAGGAACTCAGCGGGTCAGCACTTTGGCATTAACCAGCATCTGCAGTTCCTTCCTACACAAGTGATAGATGGATACAGGTGAGGGGGGTTGGTTGGCAGATGGATTGAGTAAGTGGCAAAGGCTAGAGATGAACACGAGACAAAGGATGTGAGATAAGAAATGATGAGGAGTGAAATGTAAAGGCAGAAGGGGAGGGAGGTAGGTGGAAGGCGATGGGAGTTTAGTTCAGTTCAGTTTAGTTTATTGTCACGTGTACCGAGGTACAGCGAAAAGCTTTTGTTGCGTGCTAACCAGTCAGCAGAAAGACAATACTTGATTACAATCGATCTGTCCACAGTGTACAGATATATGATAAGGGAATAACGTTTAGTGCAAGGTAAAGCCAGCAAAGGATAGTCCGAGGTTCTCCAAAGAGGTAGATAGTAGTTCAGCACTGCTCTCTGGGTGTGGTGGGATGGTTCAGTTGCCTGACAACAGCTGGGAAAAAGCTGTCCCTGAATCTGGAGGTGTGCGTTTTTACACTTGGGGAAGAGGAGTGGGATGGTGGGGGAAAAATGGGTGAGAGGGGTGGGGATATATGGGCACCGGAAAGAGAAATGGGGAAGGTTTGGAATATTCAAGAGGATAATATCTTTTTAAGTGTTAAGAAGGATTTTAATATTCAAGAGGTGAAGTATATGTTGTGGTGCTGCAGCGTTTCGGTGCTCATCCCACTCTTCACCGGTAGACGAGCGACTTACCTCTCACCTCTGTCAGGGATGATGGTTCATTTATTTTTCAAATATTTCTCTTAATGGTTTTTTAATCAGCCACCGTTACTTTCAGGTCTCATTGGATTGGGAGCTTGGTAAACGAGTCTGCCACTGTGATTATAAACGTCGGATTTATTGCCATCAAGTACTGTGGAGTCCCAGTCTCAAGTGTTTATTTGATAGGTGCAACAGTCTAACACTAATAAAGCACATTATCATTCAGAGGTAGAGAGATTCAGGGAGGCAAATGGAGCAGGCATCATTGACATTTTGTTCTCTCAAGTGCACCGCTTAATTGATTCTTCGTTTTAGCCTGCAATCCACGGAACATTTTTCTCTTCAGTGTTTTGATGTTTTTTATTTGTGGTGATTATGTAGAGGCCCAGGGATGCTATAACATAGAAGGCTTGCATTTTTAGTCCTCAAAACTCTTTGCTAACCACAGCTTCAGAGAAACATACTCAGTAAACCAACTTGGCAACTTCATGAGAATATAGAATAGCACAGCACAGGAACAGGTCCTTCGGTCCACAATGTCTTCCTGAAATATGAAGCCTATGGAAACTAATCTGATTGTGAATGATCAGTCATGATCACATTGAATGGCAGTGCTGGCTCGAAGGGCCGAATGGCCTCCTCCTGCACCTATTGTCTATTGTCTATAATCCCTTCTTTAGTTTCTATAGGCTTCATATTTAGAGAGTGTTGGCTATAAGGAAAGATTGGATATCCTTTCCATATCCTTCTATCATGCATGGTCCATATCCTTCATATCTACATATCCTTCGATAAGTAGGGTTGCCAACTTCCTCACTCCAAAATAAGGGACAGAGGGTGACGTCACCGCCCCGCGCCCCACGTGACCTCACTCAGCCAGCGGCCACGTGCTCCCGCTCCACTAATGGCGGCCGCCCGGGCCGGGAGCACGTGGCCGCTGGCTGGGTGAGGTCACGCGGGGCGCGAGGCGGTGACGTCATCCTTTGTCCCTTATTTGTGAGTGAGGAAGTTGGCAACCCTATTACTAAGGGACAAGGGCGGTCCCGTACGGGACAAGCTAATTTAGCCCAAAATACGGGATGTCCTGGCTGATACGGGACAGTTGGCGACCCTTTGCATAAGTGCTCCATATCCTTCTATCATGTGTATTCATACGATTATCTACAAGCCTCTTGAACACCTCCATTCTATCTACATCCCCCACCATTCCTGGCAGTGTAATCCAGGCATCCACCATTCTCTGTGTATTTTTAAAAAAACGCCCGGCACATCTTTAAACGTTCTCCGTAACCCGTAGCTACGCCCTCAAGTATATGACATGTCCACCCTGGAAAAAAGCTCTGACTGTCTTCTCTGTCCATGACTCTTATAAATTTACGTACATCCATCAGGTCTCCCTTCAGCCTCCAAACACTCCAGAAGAAACAATCCAAGTTTCCAACCCAACCTTTCCTTGTAGCCAACACTCTCTAATCCAGGCAGGCTCCTGATAGACCTCTTCGGCACCCTCTGCTAAACCTCCGAGGCCTTCCTGTAATGGAGCGATCAGAACCGCACATAATATCGTTGCTAGCCTTGTGGCTCATATGACTCAGATAGTAGATGACAACAATGATTTGGCTTAACCTAGCACAGTGCAGAATGTAATGCAGAAAAGCAAGCTAATGGATTGAATCATAGAAAGAGATATCAGAAGAAATTGGCTTTGGGGAGTATATCAATGGGAGACGGAAAGGAAGTGGTTGAAAGTTTTAGGGAAGAAATTCCAGGGCTTAGAATCTCAGCAGCTGGTTACAGAGTTAAGGATGGTGTGAGTGTGCAAGGAGCAGAGTTGGAGATCGCTTGAAGGCAGCGTGGTGGCAGGAGACTAAAGAGAGAGTGTGGGCGGAGGCATGCGATTCTGACAAAGAACCTTCAACCTGAAACATTAGCTCTGTTTCTCTGATGAATGCAGGCTCACCTACTGGATGTTTCCAGCATCTTACGGTAGTTCAGTCTCGAAAAGCATGGATGAGAGTTTCAGCAGCAGCTGAGCTGAGGACAAGTCAGGGTCAGGTGAAGTATGGAGGCTGAAATATGACTTGGCTTAACCGAGCACATTCTTGGATATGAAGACTCATATGACGGTGTGAATCTCTGTGATGGTACGAATCTCATACAAGGGCCAGGCATCAAACCGAGGGTGCGAATTCAGCCTGAAGTGGTTACCTGAAATACACACCAAGGCCAGGAAACCAAGATTAAAAGCAAACACAAAGTGCCAGAGGAACTCAGCACAATGGGAAATGGACAGATGATGTTCGGATCGGGACCGTTCTTCAGTCTGATTACAGTGGGGGGGGGGGGGGGGGGGGGGGAGAGGGAAGAGGAGAGTCCCGACCTGAAATGACTCCTTCACGGATGCTGCCTGACCCACTGAGTTCCTCCAGCACTTTGTGTTTTTTTCAAGATTCCAGCATAACCAAGATTAAAAATCTGAACTGGTGGTGGGACTAAAGGTGAACGCAGCCTGATACCACTTGCCTTTAACATTTGGTAGGTGTGGTGTGCGTTTCATGGAGAGCTTCATTGTCTGCCATGGCTCGGTGTTGCCCATTGTAAATACCTGCGATATCTGCCAAGTGTTCCAAATGGGTCTGTAACAGGTAATTTAATGTTAAAGGTTTCATGGGCATCTGTCATAGAATTGTTCCAGCCTCCTGTCATTCCCTGCCTACTCTCACACAACGAGACTACATCAGATCCAAGAATTATTTCATTTGGCGTTTTTTTCTTGGCATCTAGAATTTCTACTGTCTATCATAATAACAAAGAAAAATGCAGATTTTTGCAATAAGATTAAATTGCTTTTGGAATTTTTATTTGGCATTGTATTCCTGTATTTTTGAAAAAATGATTCATTCCAAGGGATGGGGCCTTGGCAGGCGGAGACAGCATTTAATTAGCCTTGAGACGATGGCATCACAAAATGCTGGAGCAACTCAGCAGGACAGGTAGCATCTAGGAGAGAGGGAATGGGTGATGTTTCGGGTCGAGACCCTTCTTCAGACGATGGCGATGAGCTGCCTTTTGTTGAACTGCTGCGGGGCGCCAACTATCTCACTCCCAAATACGGGATAAGGTGACATCACCTCACCCAGCCAGCAGCGGCCACGTGCTCCCGCTCCACCAATGGCGGCCGCCCGGGCCGGGAGGTGGGTTGCTAAGCAACCTCCGTTAGGCGAACACACTCGGCCCCGCTCATCGAACACACTCCGTTAACCTACACTGTCCCGGCCTAGGCCGTGTAGGCTAACGGAGTGTGTTCGGGGAGAGGGGCCGAGTGCTATCCAACCTTCATTTAGCTGCCCGCGGGCCTAATACGGGACAAGGGCAGTCCCGTACAGGACAAACCAATTTAGCCCAAAATACGGGATGTCCAGGCTAACACGGGAAGGTTGGCGACCCTAGCTATCCTTGGGTTCCTTGCAGGAAACATGTTCCCAATGTTGGGGGAGTCCAGAACCAGGGGCTACAGTTTAAGAATAAGTGATAGGCCATTTAGAACGGAGATGAGGAAAAACTTTTTCAGTCAGAGAGTTGTAAATCTGTGGAATTCTCTGCCTCAGAAGGCAGTGGAGGCCAATTCTCTGAATGCATTCAAGAGAGAGCTCTTAAGGATAGCGGAGTCAGGGGGTATGGGGAGAAGTCTCAGCACACAACATCAAAGATGGAAACCTCCTCCTGATTAGAACCTACTGTCCACTTTCATCTGATAAGCTGTGATGCTCCAAGTTGATCCATGTCAAACAAGACTAGGAAGGAACTCTGACCTCCCAAGGGTTGCCAACTATCTTACTCCCAAATACGGGACAAGGTGACGTCACCGCCCAGCGCCCCACATGACCTCACCCAGCCAGCGGCCATGTGCTCCCGCTCCACCAATGGCTGCCGCCCGGGCTGGGAGTTGGGATGCTATGCAACCTCCATTCGGCGAACGCACTTGGCCCCGCTCCCCGAACACACTCCTACACTGACTAGCCTACACTGCCCCCGCCAACAGCGGCCCCCGGGGCTACACTGCAGGCCTACAGTGTCCGGCCCTGCAGTGTCCGGGCCTGCAGTGTCCAGGCCTACAGTGTCCGGGCCTGCAGTGTCCGGGCCTACAGTGTCCGGGCCTACAGTGTCCGGGCCTACAGTGTCCGGGCCTACAGCGCCCCCTGGGCCTAATACGGGACAAGGGCGGTCCCGTACGGGACAAACCAATTTAGCCCAAAATACGGGATGTCCCGGCTAATACTGGACAGTTGGCGACCCTAAACCTCCCCCTCGCACGGCATAGACGTACTCTGTCTGGGGACCTAATTACACTAATGGAAGGATACAGATAAATAGTGCCACTGGAGGTGGGGGGGGGAAAGATTTAACAGGAACCCGAGGGGCAACCTTTCCACACAGAGGGAGGTGGGTATGTGGAACGGGCTGGAAGAGGAGGTAGTTGACGCAGGTACTGTAACAGCTTTTGAACAGGTACAGTACATGAATAGGAAAGATTTAGAGGAATATGGATCAAACACAGGCAGGTGGTCAGCCATAGGTGGGCCACCTTGGCCAGCATGGGCAAGTTGGGCTGAAGGGCCTGTTTCCGTGCTGTATGACTCTCTGACTCTATGAAACACACTGCTAAGGACAAGAAAGAACTTGCTTGCCGATCGTATAACGTTATCTGAATGACTGGCTTGAGATTTCCTCCCACACTCCAAAGACGTGCAGGTTTGAGGGTTAATTGGCTTGGTAAATGTAAAAATTGTCCCTAATGTGTGTAGGATAGCGTTAATGTGCAGGGATCGCTGGTCGGCGCGGACCCGGTGGGCCGTAGGGCCTGTTTCCGCGCCGTGTCCCTAAACTAAAAGGACCCCCTCTGATTCTCCCAGCAATGTTGGTTTTTATTTCTGATGATGCCATCTTCCCTTGCCCCCCTCTTGAAACGCCATAAGCAGGGACTGATTTCGGAAACATGTTTGATCAGACAGTGTTCCCCAGGTGGAGCCGAGCCACAGCTGTGTCAATACTCCTGCTGATATCTTTATTTAGAACAGATTTGAAATCACTATTTGTTCTTTTAATCGTAACCAGCAGTGCATAACCAGTGTAACATGTGCATTGTCCAGCTGTCTTAATATCATGCATTGCTTCCTTCTGTCCGGCCTTACCGTTCATAGGACACCGCTTGGCCGCCCCTGTTTAGATTTGCTCTGCTCTGTTCATGCGCTGGCCCACATGCCCTGACTTAAAGCATTGAAGCATTCAAGCATTTCAGAGTCCTGGAGTGGCGTATCTGTGCTGAGTAGGCTCACCAACTGTCCCATATTAGCCGGGACATCCCGTATTTTGGGCTAAATTGGTTCGTCCCGTACGGGACCGCCCTTATCCCGTATTAGTAGGGTTGCCAACTTCCTCACTCCCAAATAAGGGACAAAGGGTGACGCCACCGCCCCGCGCCCCACGTGACCTCACCCGGCCAGCGGCCACGTGCTCCCGCTCCACCAATGGCGGCCGCCATTGGTGGAGCGGGAGCGCGTGGCCGCTGGCCGGGTGAGGTCACGTGGGGCGCGGGGCGGTGACGTCACCCTTTGTCCCTTCTTTGGGAGTGGGGAAGTTGGCAACCCCAGTGCTGAGTGATTCTCACTGCAACACCAGCAGGGTTTACACTTACTCTTCATGGTACTCAGATTCATACGGTCCAGAAATTATATTGGAGCTGTACATACGATGAACAAAGTACCTACAGGGTGGCACGGTGGCACAGCGGTAGAGTTGCCGCCTTAAAGCGCCAGAGACCCGGGTTCGACCCTGACTACGGATGCTGTCTGTACAGAGTTTGTAGGTTCTCCCCGTGATCCGCGTGGGTTTTCTCCAGGATCCCTGGTTTCTTCCCACACTCCAAAGAGGTATAGGTTTATTGGCCCTTCAGCCCACCGAGTCCACGCCGACCAGCGATCCCCGCACATTAACACTATCCCACACACATACAAGGGACAGTTCACATTTATACCAAGCCAATTAACCTACAAACCTGTACGTCTTTGGAGTGTGGGAGGAAACCGAAGATCTCTGAGAAAACCCACGCAGGTCACGGGGAGAACGTACAATCTCCGTACAGACAGCACCCGTAGTCGGGATCGAACCCGGGTCTCTGGCGCTGTAAGGCAGTAACCCTTTTATTTGCATGCCGCCCTTTTGTACTTGCACAAGTACATGCACAAGTGCGAAGTAACATCATCCCAGTGTGCAAAATACAGCTTTTCAGCATTGTAGCATAACATAGTGTCATAGAGTCACAGAGTGATACAGCGTGGAAACAGGCCCTTCAGCCCAACGTGCCCACACCGATCAACATGTCCCAGCTACACTCCTCCCACCTGCCCGCATGTGGTTCATATCACTCCAAACCTGTCCTATCCATGTACCTGTCTAACTGTTTCCTAAACGTTGGGATAGTCCCCGACTCAACTACCTCCTCTGGCAGCACGCTCCATACACCCACCACCCTTTGTGTGAAAAGGTTACCCCTCAGATTCCTATCAAATCTTTTCCCCTTCACCTTAAACCTATGTCCTCTGGTCCTTGATTCACCTACTCTGGGCAAGAGACTCTGTGTATCTACCCGTCTGAAGAAGGGTCTCGACCCGAAACGTCATCCATTCCTTCTCTCCTGAGATGCTGCCTGACCTGCTGAGCATTTTGTGAATAAATACCTTCGATTTGTACCAGCATCTGCAGTTATTTTCTTACACTGTGCATCTACCCGATGTATTCCTCCCATGATTTTACACACAGTTCCAGAGAAAATGTCCAATGTATGCAATGCAACGCCAAATTCTCTCAAATATATTAAAAGACTTTCTTACATCTGTACATGTCTTATTCTGAGATCTCTGCCTTCTCTTTCCATTTCAATTCTGTCACTTGCTACAAAAATAATCTCCATCCTGTCGATGTAGAGTTTGCTGCCAATATATTTTTGGCCGGTCGTTTTGTATTATTTCACGCGTTGACAATCTCTAGGCTAGTTTTTCACCGGGCTTGTTTTTCTCCTGCCATGGCTTTTACAGTCCTCTCCGTCTCAGCCGGCATCTCGGACTTGCTCCCATTAATCATGAACTTCACAGACTCTCGTCACAGATGAAGTCACCTCATGTCCTTCAAATTGTCACCCTCAATAGCTGTGATTATTCTCCATCCTTATCAGCGCTGGTGCTCAATTAACCAGCGCAGCATGCATAGGTGGATGCACTTGACCAGTGCAGCATGCATAGGTGGATACACTTGAAGTAGGCACAGCTGAGCTAAAATGTGTGCATATCTTTATTCCCTTTATCGACTACCTCTCTGGGACTTTCTGCAAAATATCATTGCCACCCAGTGTGCAGGTGGTCACATTGCATTAATGGGGAGACTGTCATCTTTCACACACAATATTACAAACACCAATCAGCCAAAACATTATGACCACCGACAGGCGAAGTGAATGACATTGATTATCTTGTTACAATGGCACCTGTCAAGGGGTGGGATATATTAGGCAGCAAGTGAACAGTCAGTTCTTGAAGTTGATGTGTTGGATGCAGGAGAAATGGGCAGGAGTAAAGACCTGAGCGACTTTGACAAGGGCCAAATTGTTATGGCCAGACGACTGGGTCAGAGCATCTCTGAAACAGCAAGGCTTGTGGGATGCTCCCGGTCAGCAGTGGTGAGTACCTACCGACAGTGGTCCGAGGAGGGACAAACCACAAACCGGCGACAGACAGGGTGTTGGGCGCCCAAGGCTCATCGATGCGTGAGGGCAACGAAGGCTATCCCGTCTGGTCCGAACCCACAGAAGGTCGACTGTGGCACAAGTCACAGAAAATGTTAATGGTGGTCACGGGAGGAATGTGTCACAATACACAGTGCATCGCACCCTGCTGCGTATGGGGCTGCACACGGAGGACCAACAGCATATTAGGCAGGTGGTCATAATGTTTCGGCTCATCAGGTCATAATGTTTTGGCTCATCGGTGTATGTAACATTGTAAAATGGAGAACAAATCTTAGGAGGTGGAGAGATCACAGGGAAATGAAAAGGAGGATCTGTTCTTAAAAAGTCAATCCACGTTCTGTTGTAAGCAATTGTCCCAATCAGCAATATTTCACACAAGAGATTTCTGTTTAGTTTATCGGTAGGTGCAGTGATAAGCTTTTGTTGCGTGCTAACCAGTCAGCGGAAAGACAATACATGATTACAATCGATCCATTTACAGTGTCTCAGAGTATAGATACAGGTTTGGTGCCAGGTAAGGCCAATCATGGATCATCCGAGGGCCACCGATGAGTAGATAGTAGTTCAGCACTGCTCTCTGGTTGTGGTGGGATGGTTCAGTTGCCTGATTCCCAGTTATCCAGTTGATTCCGATGACTGGGTAAATCAGGAGTAACATTCAAGTGTTAGTTACGGCTGCTTCATGATACTCAATAAAGGACACAAAGTGTTGGAGTAACTCAACAGTCAGGCAGCATCTCTGGAGAACCTGGAGAAGGCGATGGGAAACTACGGAAACGTCACTTATCTGTGTTCTCCACAGATGCTGCTTGACCTGCTGAGTTACTTTGTGCCCTTTCATCTAATAACCAGCATCTGCAGTTCATAGTCCGAGGGACGGACAGAAGATTCTGTGGCAGCAGGAGGGACTTGAGGATGGTCTGTTGCCTCCCTGGTGCCAGGGTTCAACACATCACAGACCGGCTTCAGAAAATCCTAGCGAGGGAAGGCGATCAACCTGAAGTCGTTGTGCACGTGGGCACGAATGACGTCGGGCGGAAGAGGAAGGAGGTGCTACAGCGGGAGTTTAGAGAGTTGGGAAAAACGCTGAGAAGTAGGACGTCGAAGGTAGTTATCTCTGGACTGCTACCGGTACCTCGTGCTGGTGAGGCCAGGAACAGAGAGATAGAGGGTATGAATTTATGGCTGAGGGACTGGTGCAGAGAGCAGGGATTTAGATTTCTGGACCACTGGGATCTCTTCTGGGCTAGGGGTGACTTGTACAAAAGGGACGGGTTGCATCTTAACAGCAGGGGGACAAACATTCTGGCAGGCAGGTTTGCTAGTGTGACACCTGTGGCTTTAAACTAAGTAGTGGGGGGGAGGGGTTAACAAATTGTGAATATGAAGATGAGGTAAAAGGGAATACAGGAGATATTGCAAAAGACTCTCGGAAGAATGGGAACAGAAGTTCTAGAGCGGAAAAGAAATTAAGGGCAGGGCCAATTGTGAACGATGTGAGAGGGGAGGTAAATACAGAAGTTAAAGTGTTGTACTTAAATGCGCGTAGTATAAAAAATAAAGTGGATGAGCTTGAGGCTCAGTTAGTCATGGGCAAGTATGATGTTGTAGGGATCACTGAGACATGGCTACAAGAGGACCAGGGCTGGGAACTGAATATTCAGGGGTACACAACGTATAGAAAAGACAGACAGGTGGGCAGAGGGGGTGGGGTTGCTCTGATGGTAAGGAATGATATTCATTCCCTTGCAAGGGGTGACATAGAATCAGGAGATGTTGAATCAGTATGGATAGAAATGAGAAATTGTAAGGGTAAAAAGACCCTAATGGGAGTTATCTATAGGCCCCCAAACAGTAGCCTCGACTTAGGGTGCAAGTTAAATCAGGAGATAAAATTGGCGTGTCAAAAATGTAATGCTACGGTGGTTATGGGAGATTTCAACATGCAGGTAGACTGGGAAAATCAGGTTGGCAATGGACCCCAGGAAAGAGAGTTTGTAGAGTGCCTTCGAGATGGATTCTTAGAACAGCTTGTACTGGAGCCTACCAGGGAGAAGGCAATTCTGGATTTAGTGTTGTGTAATGATCCTGATCTGATAAGGGGACTAGAGGTAAAAGAGCCATTAGGAGGCAGTGATCACAACATGATAAGTTTTACTCTGCAAATGGAAAGGCAGAAGGGAAAATCGGAAGTGTCGGTATTACAGTATAGCAAAGGGGATTACAGAGGCATGAGGCGGGAGCTGGCCAAAATTGATTGGAAGGAGGCCCTAGCAGGGAAGACGGTAGAACAGCAATGGCAGGTATTCCTGGGAATAATGCAGAGGTTGCAGGATCAATTTATTCCAAAGAGGTGGAAAGACTCTAAGGGGAGTAAGAGACACCTGTGGCTGACGAGGGAAGTCAGGGACAGCATAAAAATTAAGGAGAGGAAGTATAACATAGCAAAGAAGAGTGGGAAGACAGAGGATTGGGACTCTTTTAAAGAGCAACAAAAGTTAACTAAAAAGGCAATACGAGGAGAAAAGATGAGGTACGAGGGTAAACTAGCCAATAATATAAAGGAGGATAGCAAAAGTTTTTTTAGGTACGTGAAGAGGAAAAAAATAGTCAAGGCAAATGTGGGTCCCTTGAAGACAGAAGCAGGGGAATTTATTATGGGGAACAAAGAAATGGCAGACGAGTTAAACCGTTACTTTGGATCTGTCTTCACTGAGGAAGATACACACAATCTCCCAAATGTTCTAGGGGCTGGAGAACCTAGGGTGATGGAGGAACTGAAGGAAATCCACATTAGGCAGGAAATGGTTTTGGGTAGACTGATGGGACTGAAGGCTGATAAATCCCCAGGGCCTGATGGTCTGCATCCCAGAGTACTTAAGGAGGTGGCTCTAGAAATAGTGGAAGCATTGGAGATCATTTTTCAATGTTCTATAGATTCAGGATCAGTTCCTGTGGATTGGAGAATAGCAAATGTTATCCCACTTTTTAAGAAAGGAGGGAGAGAGAAAACGGGTAATTATAGACCAGTTAGTCTGACATCAGTGGTGGGGAAAATGCTGGAGTCAATTATAAAAGACGAAATTGCTGAGCATTTGGATAGCAGTAACGGGATCGTTCCGAGTCAGCATGGATTTACGAAGGGGAAATCATGCTTGACAAATCTACTGGAATTTTTTGAGGATGTAACTAGGAAAATTGACAAGGGAGAGTCAGTGGATGTGGTGTACCTCGACTTTCAGAAAGCCTTCGACAAGGTCCCACATAGGAGATTAGTGGGCAAAATTAGGGCACATGGTATTGGGGGTAGGGTACTGACATGGATAGAAAATTGGTTGACAGACAGAAAGCAAAGAGTGGGGATAAATGGGTCCCTTTCGGAATGGCAGGCAGTGACCAGTGGGGTACCGCAAGGTTCGGTGCTGGGACCCCAGCTATTTACGATATACATTAATGACTTAGACGAAGGGATTAAAAGTACCATTAGCAAATTTGCAGATGATACTAAGTTGGGGTGTAGTGTGAATTGTGAGGAAGATGCAATAAGGCTGCAGGGTGACCTGGACAGGTTGTGTGAGTGGGCGGATACATGGCAGATGCAGTTTAATGTAGATAAGTGTGAGGTTATTCACTTTGGAAGTAAGAATAGAAAGGCAGATTATTATCTGAATGGTGTCAAGTTAGGAGGAGGGGGAGTTCAACGAGATCTGGGTGTCCTAGTGCATCAGTCAATGAAAGGAAGCATGCAGGTTCAGCAGGCAGTGAAGAAAGCCAATGGAATGTTGGCCTTCGTAACAAGAGGAGTTGAGTATAGGAGCAAAGAGGTCCTTCTACAGTTGTACCGGGCCCTGGAGGGACTGCACCTGGAGTACTGTGTGCAGTTTTGGTCTCCAAATTTGAGGAAGGATATTGTTGCTATGGAGGGCGTGCAGCGTAGGTTCACTAGATTAATTGCCGGAATGGCGGGACTGTCGTATGTTGAAAGGCTGGAGCGATTGGGCTTGTATACACTGGAATTTAGAAGGATGAGGGGGGATCTTATTGAAACATATAAGATAATTAGGGGATTGGACACATTAGAGGCAGATAACATGTTCCCAATGTTGGGGGAGTCCAGAACAAGGGGCCACAGTTTGAGAATAAGGGGTAGGCCATTTAGAACGGAGATGAGGAAGAACTTTTTCAGTCAGAGGGTGGTGAAGGTGTGGAATTCTCTGCCTCAGAAGGCAGTGGAGGCCAGTTCGTTGGATGCTTTCAAGAGAGAGCTGGATAGAGCTCTTAAGGATAGCGGAGTGAGGGGGTATGGGGAGAAGGCAGGAACGGGGTACTGATTGATAGTGATCAGCCATGATCGCATTGAATGGCGGTGCTGGCTCGAAGGGCTGAATGGCCTACTCCTGCACCTATTGTCTATTGTCTATTGTCTATTGTATCTACTTCATTAGTCAGGTGAATGGCATGGTAGGCTTTATTTTTCCTCACTTGCGTGAGTTTCTTTCTGTTCTTAATAGAAAATAGAACAGTAGAGAACAGGAGTGGGTCCTTCAGCCCACAATGTCTGTGCTGAACATGATGCCAAGTAAAATGAATCTCCTCTGCCTTCATGTCATCCATATCCGTTTGGAAAGGAGATGAGGAGGAATTTCTTCAGCCAGAGGGTGGTGGATCTGTGGAATTCTTTGCCACTGACGGCGGTGGAGGCCAAGTCAGTGGGTATTTTTAAAGCGTCAATTGATGGATTCTTCATTAGGAAGGGTGTCAGAGGTTACGGAGAGAAGGCAGGAGAACTGAGGGAGAAATAGATCAGCACTTCATCAAATGGCAGAGCAGCCTCGAAGGGCTGAATGGCCTAATTCTGCCCCTTTGTCTTATGACCCTATGATCAATAACTCCATTCCCTGCACATCCATGTGCCTATCCAAAGCCTCTTGCTATTGCATCTGCCTCCACCAGTGTGTCCCAGGCACACACCACCCTCTGTGTTTAACGATAAATCTTGCCCAGCATCTCCTTTGAACGTTGCCCCTATCACCTTAAAGCTTTTCCCTTCTAATCTTTGACATTTCCAAAAGGCCTCTCATAGAAACATAGAAAATAGGTGCAGTAGGAGGCCATTCGGCCCTTCGAGCCAGCACCTCCATTCAATATGATCATGGCTGATCATCCACAATCAGCACCCCGTTCCTGCTTTCTCCCCATATCCCTTGATTCCGTTAGCCTGAAGAGCAGTAGTTCAAGGCAATGGCCCACCAACAACATCTCAAAGGCAATCAGGAATGGGCATTAAAAGTTGTTTGAGGGCACTGACAGAAACCAAAGCATGCTAAAGGACGAGAACTTTCATCCACTAAACTACTGAGAAGACAGAGTGCTGGAGTAACTCAGCGGGTCAGGCAGCATCTCTGGAGAACATGGATAGGTGACGTTTCAAATCAAGACCCTTTTTGCAGTAACCTGTAAACTACTAAGGCTGTGTCAATAGAAATTTATAAAAATAAGACTGGCAGATTCTGATTGTATGGAGCATTTAAAGGATATGGACTAAAAGTGAGAAAGGAGACTCAGGCATTGAATGGCAAAATAAATGCAAGAGGCTCAGTCCTTACTCTATCAGTTCATATCTACATCTCAAACCAAGCAGAAAAAAGCCAGAAAATGACAAGCCTTCCTATCTGAGCAAACAAGTCATTCAACTTTCAATCTACATTTGTCGATATTTTTCCTGCTGGAAATAAACAATTCCATCTGCCCTGCTCTTCTTGATTATAAAATTTCATTCCAAACACTTTCCAGATGTTGACAATATTGCCGCAACGCCAGAGAAGATTTTTGTCAGTACAACCTAATAAGAACAGAAAACAGGACATCTGCCCATAAGATATAAGATGTAGAGGCAGGAAAGAAAAAAACAGTTGAGATTGTTTGTGTGGGGGACGGGGTTGGGGGGGCATGGGGGGGCTTTCTGTTTACACGAAACTCAGGAATATGACCATTGGCCCACTATGTCCATGCCAACCAAGATGCCACTTTAACTGATCCCATCTGCCATCACATGATCCATATCCATTAAACATTGCTATCGAAGGTAGACACAAAATGCCGGAGTAACTCAGCGGAACAGGCAGCATCTCTGGAGAGAAGGAATGGGTGACGTTTCGGGTCGAGACCCTTCTTCAGACTGATGTCAGGGGAGGGAGTGGGTTTTGTGTCTGCCTTGTAGCATTTGTAACATCTTGTGTCTGCCTTCGATTTAAACCAGCATCTGCAGTTTTTTTTCCTAAACATTGCTATCATATTTGTTTCTACCATCAACTCTGGCAGCACTATTCCCTGCACTATGTGCACCAAAAAATTGGCTTGTTCATTTTAAACTTTTTCACTTTAACATTAAACCGCTAGTATTTGTCATATCTCTTCTTTTAGCTAATAATCTCCAGTCCAGGCAACATCCTGTTGAAGGTAGACACAAAATGCTGGAGTAACTCAGCAGGACAGGCAGCATCCCTGGAGAAAATGACGTTTTGGGTCGAGACCCTTCTGAGTTCTTTGTGTGCCACTGAGTTACTCCAGCATTTTGTGTCTACCTTCGATGTAAACCAGCATCCGCAGGTCTTTCCTACACATCCTGGTGAAACTCTTCGAACCCCTCAAAAGCCTCCATGTCCTTCCTGTAATGTGCAGTCCAGAACTGCACATATAATACTCCAAATGTGGCCTCATCAAAGTTTTATACGGCTAAAACACGGCTTACAAACTTTTATCCTCAGTGCCCTGATCAATGATTGTTTACATACATTGAATAATTAGTTGTTGTTTATTATGGTGTCTACTAGGTACTGCATTAATATATCTGTAGTGCTGCTACAAGAAAGAATGTCATTGTTCAGTTTCAGGACATATGGCAAGAAACCACTCTTGACACTTGAGTTACCACTAGGGTTGCCAACTGTCCCGTATTAGCCGGGATATCCCGTATTTTGGGCTAAATTTGTTTATCCCGTATTGATGCCATCTGCCATCACACGATCCATATCCATTAAACATCGCCCTTGTCCCGTATTAGGCCCGGGGGGGGGGGGGGGCGCTGTAGGCCCGGGGGGCACTGTAGGCCCGGACGCTGTAGGCCCGGACACTGTAGGCCCGGACACTGTAGGCCCGGACACTGTAGGCTCAGACAGTGTAGGCTAATGGAGTGTGTTCGGGGAGCAGGGCCGAGTGTTAGCGTAACGGAGGTTGCATAGCAACCCGCCTCCCGGCCCGGGTGACCGCCATTGGTGGAGCGGGAGCACGTGGCCCCTGGCTGGGTGAGGTCACGTGGGGCGCGGGGCGGTGACGTCACCTTGTCCCTTATTTGGGAGTTAGAAAGTTGGCAACCCTAGTTACCACTTACATGGAGCTATGGACCTGCACCTAAAGAGCCCTCTGTATATCAATTTCCCCATGGCAATAACTTTATGCACTTCTATCAGGTGTCCTTTCAACCTCCGACACTCCAGAGAAAACAATCCGAGTCCGTCCAACCTTTTCTCATGACTAATATCGTGTAATCCAGGCAGCATTCTGGTAAAACTGGACCCTCTCCAAAGCCTCCACATCCTCCTGCAATGGGCCAGATTTGTTGACATCTGCTGCCATATTATCTAATCTTGAAGCCTATCATGGTTTACCATTTTCTCCCTCTATTGATTGGATTTGATGTGTGTAAGAGGGTTTGAAATTTTGTACTCATTTTGTGAACAATTAATTTTCTCTTTACGCTAAAGCTGATTTGGGTACTTGTAGAAAGAGTGGGAGATACAGCACTAATATCCTTTAGATCTTAAGTAAGCTGAACACATAAAGCTACTGGATAACTTGCCATGTTGAATATTGTACATCTGGAAATCTCATTGTGCTTTCAATTCATATCTAGAGTTGGTGTCTTCTTGTGACCACAGTGCTTTGAGTTACACAGTTAAACTAACATGGTTTCGTTTAATAAGAGAGGTTGGCATGCAGTAGTGGAATGATTTTGACATTTTATTCTGCCCTACCAATTTGCCTCAGCACTGACCTTTCAAAGAGCAATTTTGAATGCATCAACATTGCCATTTCTCCCATTACTTATTGTTCTGCTTTTTCCCCAAGAGAATCTCACAAATTATACCAATTAAGAGCTGACACTGACTGCTCGAACCTCCTTTCTTCAGAGATGAGGCCTCACTCAGCCTGCCATTATGGTCTAGAATGTAAAACACAAAGTGCTGGAGTAACTCAGTGGGTCAGGCAGCGTCGTTGGAGAGAATGGACAAACGCTGTTTCTGGTTGGCAGACGTCTGTCCATTCCCTCCACAAATGCTGCCTGGCCCGATGAGTTCCTCCAGCACTTTTTGTTTTGCTCCAGATTCCAGCACCTGCAGTCTCTTGTATCTCTCTTGGTGGTGTTAGTTTGACCCAGGTAAGTGGGGAACCGTGCCAGTTTTATCATCTCCCTCAGGTTGTGAGACGCAAGGAACTGCAGGTGCTGCAATCTGGGGCAAGCAACACAAACTGCTGGAGAAACTCAGTGGGACAGGCAACGTCTCTGGAGAGAAGGAGTGGGTGAGGTCTCGGGCCGAGACCCTTCTTCAGACTGAAAGTCAGGGGAAAAGGGAAATGAGAGATATACCTGTAGATGATGACGTTGAGAGATACAGAACAAATAAATGAAAGGCGCGCAAAAAAAGTAACAAGGATAAAGAAAGCAGGCCATTGTTAGCCATGATCACGATGAATGGCGCTGCTGGGTCGAAGGGCCGAATGGCCTCCATCTGCACCTATTTTCTATTCTATTCAATTGTAAGCTGTAGCTAGGTAAGACTAGAAGCTGGTGTGACTTGGGTGGGGGAGGGATGGAGAGAAAGGGAATGCAGGGGTTACTTGACGTTAGAGAAATCAATAATCATAGCCCTGGGTTGTCAGCTACACGTGCAACATGCGATGATAAATATTGACCACCCCATATAGTCTCCACGGATGCTGCCTGACCCGCTGAGTTCCCCCAGCACTTTGATTTGTGCAGCCACAGTTTGCGTTTCTCTCTCTGTCGGACATCTATGATTTGTAAGCTCACTGTTCTAATAAATTCACCTTGGCAACTTGTTTATCTTTATCTAGTAACGCACAAGAACGAGATTAATGTCTATTTTCTGCCATCTCCTCCTACAGACATGAGAACGTTTTGCATCAGTTCTGTTGCCCAGCAGCCGAAGCGGATCAGAAACTACCCTCCAGTGCTCAGTCTTCCAGGTACGTGAAGAGATTTTATATTTGCCAATTAAGTGGATGGCTGGCAGGAGATAAAATGAAGGAATCAGCGGTAGCTTGTGATGTGAGCGGCCCGTCACTATCCAGAATGTAACTACACTCTGACATTAATAAATCAATTCACATTCTCTGCTGCTGCACTCCATGATGTTCAGGCAGGGTCATGTTGGGCTGCTTCTGAAACCTCGACGTGAAGCAAAGTTCGTGTTACTTAGTCAAGCTTCAGGGACGCAGCATAGAAACAGGCCCATCATCAGCCCACCAACCGGGTCCACGCCGACCAACTGGTGGCACTTGTTATCCCACTTTCCCATCCATTCCCTACACACTACGGACCATTTCATAGGGGGCCAATTGCCCTGCAGACCCGCACGTCATTGAGATGTGGGTGGAAACCGGAGCACGGTTGGGGCGGCACGGTGGCGCAGCGGTAGAGTTGCTGCCTTACAGCGAATGCAGCGCCGGAGACCTGGGTTTGATCCTCACTACGGGTGCCGTCTGTACGGAGTTTGTACGTTCTCCCCGTGACCTGTGTGGGTTTTCTCCGAGATCTTCGGTTTCCTCCCACACTCCAAAGATGTAGGTTAATCGGCTTGGTAAATGTAAAAATTGTCCCTAGTGGGTGTGGGATAGTGTTAATGTGCGGGGATCGCTGGTCGGCGCGGAATCGGTGGGCCGAAAGGGCCTGTTTCTGCGCTGTATCGCTAAACTAAACTAAACCCGGAGGAAACCCAGGCGGTCACAGGGAGTAGGTGCAAAGTCCACGCACGGGCAGCAGCCGAGGTCAGGATGGCACCCTGGTACCTGGTGTTGTGAGGCGGCAAGTCCACCAGTGGCACCACAATGTTATTGTGTTAGTGTCGCTGTAATCTCGAGCTGCAAGTTGGGGTGATATGGGGGTGTGACGTCACTCTCCCAGCTTCATTTGCTCTGCAAGCAGTTCATGGCAGGACGATACTCTGTTGGGTTTAGGGTTGCCAACTATTTCACTCCCAAATACGGGACAAAGGGTGACGTCACCGCCCCGTGCCCCACGTGACCTCACCCAGCCAGCGGCCACGTGCTCCCACTCCACCAATGGTGGCCGCCCGGGCCGGGAGGCTGGTTGCTACGCAACCTCCGTTAGGCGGTGCCTGGGCCTACACTGTCTGCAACTGCTGCAGCCCCCGGGCTACAGTGTCCGGGCCTACAATGTCCAGGCCTACAGTGTCCGGGACTACAGTGTCCGGGCCTACAGTGTCCGGGCCTACAGTACCCGGGCCTACAGTGCCCGGGCCGACAGTGACCATGCCTACAGTGTCCAGGGGTACAGTGTCCGGGCCTACAGTGTCCGGGCCTACAGTGTCCGGGCCCACAGTGTCCGGGCCCACAGTGTTCGGGCCTACAGTGTCCGGGCCCACAGTGTCCGGGCCCACAGTGTCCAGGCCCACAGTGTCCGGGCCCACAGCACCGTCCGGGCCTAATACGGGACAAGGGCGATCCCGTACGGGACAAACCAATTTAGCCCAAAAGACGGGATGTCCCTGCTAATGCGGGACTGTTGGCGAGCCTAGTTGGGTTTGAAATCTATCACTTTGACATTGCGTACTGTGGCTGCCATGTTGGCACGCTCCGTCCACACGCTGCGTTGGATAATGGGAATTGCCGACTGAGGGCTCAGCTGGTTAACTGGGTTTGAAATTGAACTATATAGATTGAAAAGGTCCTATTACAGTATTTGTCTTTGTTTAACAGAGTAAAAACAGCCAGGAATTCCTGTCCTTCATTGTTACCCAGTGGCCACTGATGATAGTGGGTACATTTGCTGTTGTGGAAAGCAAGGGCATACTGACTGAGAATATCAAAATCAGCAATGCTGGGCTCAGAGTGGAAGAATGGTCACTCTTGGGAGGCTCCTGGCAGAACATCTGCCCCATTAGAACTTAACAAGGGTTTGATGGGATCAGAAAAGAGAACAAGAGGGAGGACATGGGCAGAAAACATAGATCAGAAGATCGACTCAAAATGCTGGAGTAACTCAGCGAGACAGGCAGCATCTCTGGAGAAAAGGAATGCGTGACGTTTTGGGTCATGACCCTTCTTCAGATGAAGAGGAAGGGTCTCCACCCGAAACATCACCCATTCCTTCTCTCCAGAGATGCTGCCTGTCCCGCTGAGTTACCAGCTTTTTGTGTCTATCTTCGGTTTAAACCAGCATCTGCAGTTCCTTCATACACATAGAACATAGAACAGTAGCACAAAAATAGGCCCTTCGGCCCACAATGTTTGTGACATGATTAGGGTTGCCAACCTTCTCACTCCCAAATTTGGGACAAGGTGATGTCACCGCCCCGCACCCCATGTGACCTCACCCAGCCAGCGGCCACGTGCGCCCGCTCCACCAATGGCGGCTGCCCGGGCTGGGAGACAGGTTGCTACGCAACCTCCGTTAGGCAGCACCCGGGCCTCCGGACCTACAGTGTCTGGACCTATACTGTCCGGACCTATACTGTCCGGACCTACACTGTCCGGGCCTACACTGTCCGGGCCTACACTGTCCGGGCCTACATTGTCTGGACCTATACTGTCCGGGCCTACACTATCCAGGTCTACAGTGTCCGGGCCTATAATATCTAGGTCTACAGTGTCTGGGCCTACACTATCCAGGTCTACAGTGTCCGGGCCTATGATATCCAGGTCTACAGTGTCCGGGCCTACACTATCCAGGTCTACACTGTCCGGGCCTACACTGTCTGGACCTATACTGTCTGGGCCTACACTATCCAGGTCTACAGTGTCCGGGCCTATAATATCTAGGTCTACAGTGTCTGGGCCTACACTATCCAGGTCTTCAGTGTCCGGGCCTACAGCGCCCCCAGGCCTAATACAGGACAAGGGCCGTCCCGTACAGGACAAACCAATTTAGTCCAATATACAGTTGGCAACCCTAGACATGGTGCCAAGACCAACTCTTATCTACCTGCACATGACCCATTTCCCTCCATTCCCTGCATATCCATGTGCCCATCCAAAGCCCTCTTACATGTCACTATTGTTTCTGCCGCTACATTCCAGGCACTCACCTCCCTCTGTGTAAAAAACAACTTGCCTAGCACATCTCCTTTAAACTTTGACCTTCTCACCTGAAAGCTACGGCCTCTAATATTTGATATTTAGTTGGAAAAAGGTTCTGACTGTCTAGGGGAGAATGCTTTTTAAAAATGTTTGTGAGGTAACTTTCAATATAACAGTGATTTAACGTAGGTTCTGCTACGTGATGTCTGAGGCAGGTGTCTGAACAATGCAATGAAAGTAATGACACTGGTCCCTTATAATCATGACACTAATAATACAAACATCTCACTCTTCAGATATTGTTTGGGCACGACACATGAAAATGTTAGCGTATATCAAACATAAATATGACGACTTTTTTTTAAAAACTCTGGAAAATGCTTCTCCTCCACATTCAGTTGGTTGAATGGAGACCAGAGGACATGGTTCTGAATTGCCTGTTGTACCATCCCTCAGCATAGAGTGATATACACCCATCAGCCAAAACATTATGACCATTGACAGGTGAAGTGAATAACATTGATTATCTTGTTACAATGGCACCTGTCTAGGGGTGGGATCTATTAGGCAGCAAGTGAACAGTCAGTTGTTGAAGTTGATGTGTTGGATGCAGGAGAAATGGGCAGGAGTAAAGACCTGAGCGACTTTGACAAGGGCCAAATTGTTATGGCCAGACGACTGGGCCAGAGCATCTCTGAAACGGCAAGGCTTGTGGGGTGCTCCCGGTCAGCAGTGGTGAGTACCTACCGGCAGTGGTCCGAGGAGGGACAAACCACAAACTGGTGACAGGCAGGGTGTTGGGCGCCCAAGGCTCATCGATGCGCGAGGACAATGAAGGCTATCCCGTCTGGTCCGAACCGACAGAAGGTCGACTGTGGCACAAGTCACAGAAAATGTTAATGTGGTCACGGGAGGAATGTGTCACAATACACAGTGCATCGCACCCTGCTGCGTATGGGGCTGCACACGGAGGACCAACAGCATATTAGGCAGGTGGGCATAATGTTTTGGCTGATTGGTTTATTTCCCAACCAGAAGCGGGATATCTCTTTTAATGAACCCAGTCAATTGGGTGACTGTTGATTGTAGTTGTCAACCCATTCCAAAGGTCCACCATTTTCTGGAAAAAAAAGTCCATTGTTTGGCCCCAGCATTTTGTGTCTATCTTTGGCACAAAACAGGCATCTGCAGCCCCTTTTGTATTACATTTCATTCCATGTCCTGATATTTAACTTGGATGTAGGGTTATCCACTTACATGTAGTGTCTGTCCGATCCTCCCAAATATATTTACCTTGCATTATCTGTCAACTGGAATAGCATTCATTCATCTCCATCATAGATTATGCTTTGAATCTTTACTTCTGTATCACTAATGATAACTTAAGATGCTTGATAATGGAAATGGATCTAGCAGCCCGCCCCCTTTCCAACCTACCTAAGCATTCAGTATAACAGGGCATGAGTCTAACATAAAGGGCGGCACTGAGGTGTGTCTGGTAGAGGCGCTGCCTCACAGCACCAGAGACCCGGTTTCGATCCTGATCTTGGGTGCTCTCTGTGTGGAGTTTGCACGTTCTCTCTGTGACCGCATGGGTTTCTTCCAGGTGCTCTGGTTACCTCCCACATCCTAAGGACGTGCAGGTTTGCATGTTAACTAGTCCTCTGCACATTACCCCTGGTGTGTAGGGAGTGGATGAGAAAGTAGTATAACGCAGAACCAGCGTGAACGGGTGATCGATGGTCGGCATGGACTCAGTGGGCCGAAGGGCCTGTTTCAGTTGCTTGTGTTGGAAGAGACCTGATGCCAAAGCTCTGGCATTTATTGTCCAGTCAATCTCCGAATACCGATGGAGATTTGGACATTTGTATGCTGAGGTTTTGGTCTGAACACTGCTTAACACCGCAAAACTCCACAAAGTAAATGTGATAATCACAGAATCTTTTACTATCTGAAAGAGTGTGATGGTTTGACAGTCGGCAGTGCGGGCCAACCTGGAGATAAAGCTGAGCTTAAATTTCTGGCTTGTGATTAGGGCAGGCTGAAGGATTGGGATTTGTACCCAGGGCTCGAGAGCTGGGTTCAGGACCAGCTTCAAGAACTGGGCTTGCCATTAGTGGGCGCAGGCAGGAGGAAGGCCTCAGTCGAAGGGATATGGGTGGGCATCAGGCTTGTGACAATCAGAGGAGGTGAAGGCCAGACTACCAATGCCTGGGGGTGGTTTCGTCATCTACCTTTGGCGAGAGCTGTAAAAGTATAACATACTAGAAAGAGGTACAGGAAAAAAAAACAGACGCTGGTTTAAATCGAAGGTAGACACAAAATGCTGGAGTAACTCAGCGGGTCAGGCAGCATCTCGGGAGAGAAGGAATGGGTGACGTTTCGGTTGAAACCCTTCTTTAGTCTGAAGAAGGGTCTCGACCTGAAACGCCACCCATTCCTTCTCTCCAGAGATGCTGCCTGACCCTCTGAGATTTGTGTTTACCATGTTAGAAAGTGGGACAGGTAAACGTTTCACAGAAAGATCCTCCATTAGATCTGGAAATGTGGGAAAGCAAGTTGGGGCTCGGGGGAGGTGTGAGGGTTTCTTCACTTTCATGGTGTTGCGATGAAGATTGGATTGATTGATTGAATTGATTGAAAGATTGATTGAAAGATGCAGCATGGAAACGGACCCTTCGGCCCATCGAGTCCACGCTGACCATCGATCACCTGTTCACACTAGTTCTATATGATCCCACTTTCTCATCCACTACCTACACACTTTGCAGAGACTAATTGACTTGCAAGTCTGCATATATTTGGGATGTGGGAGGAGACCGGAGCACCTGGAGAACGTGCACACTACACACGGACAGCGCCCGAGGTCAGGATCGAACCTGGGACTCTGACGCTGTGAGACAGCAGCATCGGCTTCACCACTGTGTGCGGTCGGGAAAGGAGTTAAAGGTGGGATGTGGCGTTCATCTTAACAGAAGAACGGTGGTAAGTAGGGTTGCCAGCTTCCTCACTCCCAAATACGGGACAAGGTGACGTCACCCAGCCAGCGGCCACGTGCTCCCGCTCCACCAATGGCGGCTGCCATTGGTGGAGCGGGAACATGTGGCCGCTGGCTGGGTGAGGTCACGTGGGGCGCGGGGCGACGACGTCACTCTTTGTCCCTTCTTTGGGAGTGAAGAAGTTGGCAACCCTACTGATAGACAATAGACAATAGGTGCAGGAGTAGGCCATTCAGCCCTTCGAGCCAGCACCGCCATTCAATGCGATCATGGCTGATCACTCTCAATCAGTACCCCGTTCCTGCCTTCTCCCCATACCCCCTCACTCCGCTATCCTTAAGAGCTCTATCCAGCTCTCTCTTGAAAGCATCCAACGAACTGGCCTCCACTGCCTTCTGAGGCAGAGAATTCCACACCTTCACCACTCTCTGACTGAAAAAGTTCTTCCTCATCTCCGTTCTAAATGGCCTACCCCTTATTCTTAAACTGTGGCCCCTTGTTCTGGACTCCCCCAACATTGGGAACATGTTTCCTGCCTCTAATGTGTCCAATCCCCTAATTATCTTATATGTTTCAATAAGATCCCCCCTCATCCTTCTAAATTCCAGTGTATACAAGCCCAATCGCTCCAGCCTTTCAACATACGACAGTCCCGCCATTCCGGGAATTAACCTAGTGAACCTAGGACAAGGGCGGTCCCGTACGGGACAAACCAATTTAGCCCAAAATACGGGATGTCCCGGCTAATACAGGACAGTTGGCGACCCTTGTGGTAAGGGGTGATTTGTAACAAACATGAAACTGAGTCTGAAGAAGGGTCTCGACCCGAAACGTCACCCATTCCTTCTCTCCTGAGATGCTGCCTGTCCCGCTGAGTCTATCTATAAAACTGAGTGAAATTATTCCCTGTGCCGCACATCATAGACTGGGACCTGGAGAGGCAGTTTCCTTTAACTACTGATGAAAAAACCCAAGATGTGAGTGAATTAGATTCATTTGAGAACTGGAATGAAAATCAAGGACTTTACAATCCATGTGGTAATTTCCCAATTTTCTTTTTAACAATTGCTTTTTCCAGCAATTATATCATCTGGTGCAGACGATCGATGCTGTACATGATGTAATTGTTAAGTCGTGGCTTTGCTACAGGGAGAGGTTGGACTAACCTGGACTGTTTTCTCTGGAGCGTTGGAGGCTGAGTTGAGACCTGAGAGAAGTGTATAAAATCATGAGTGGCCCAGATTGGGGTAGACAGTCAGAATCATTTTCCCAGCGTTGAAATGTCAAAGACTAGAAGGCATATCATAGAAACATAGAAACATAGAAAATAGGTGCAGGAGGAGGCCATTTGGCCCTTCGAGCCAGCACCGCCATTCATTGTGATCACGGCTGATCATCCACAATCAGTAACCCGTTCCTGCCTTCTCCCCATATCCCTTGATTCCACCAGCCCCATAGAGCTCTATCCAACTCTCTTTTAAATTCATCCAGTGAATTGGCCTCCACTGCCCTCTGTGGCAGAGAATTCCACAAATTCACAACTCTCTGGGTGAAAAAGTTTTTTCTCACCTCAGTTTTAAATGGCCTCCCCTTTATTCTTAGACTGTGTGGCCCCCAGTTCTGGACTCCCCCAACATTGGGAACATTTTTCCTGCATCTAGCTTGTCCAGTCCTTTTATAATTTTATACATTTCTATAAGATCCCCTCTCACCCTTCTATGTACAAGCCCAGTCTTTCCAATCTTTCCTCATATGATAGTCCCTCCATATACTTTAAGGTGAGAGGCACAAAGTTTAAAGGAGATGGGCAGGACAGGTTTTGTTATGCTGAAGGTGGTGGGTGGTTGAGATAGATAGAAGGGAGGCTTTGGGATGGTCACGTGGACTGCAGGGAAGGGAGGGATATGGACCACGTGCAGGCATCATGTTCAGCACAGACATTGGGGGCCGAAGGGCCTGCTTCTGTGCTGTATCGTTCCATGTTCTGGTCACAAGCCTAAACTCCCAACTTTTCTAGATCTTCCCTTCATGGGCAGGTCTATTCAAATGGGGGAGGGGGATTCCCACGGGGAGTTTGGCTTTGCCAATCCTCTGCGCTCCACTACAAATGACTCAGTTAACTCAATCTATTTTCATTTCCCGATGAAAATTATTATTAAAACAGCTGGAGGCTTTTATTCCTTTTTTTTAATGATCTTTTGTGAAGATTTGTTGATAAAAGCAAGAAATAAAAGGTTAAATTATACGCAATTTCACATTTTAGTCGAGGGAATAGGCTACTCCACTCCTGTCATAAGGCACCGACTTATTGAATCTTTATTTTATCTCTGCTCCTGTTTTCTAGTGGAAACCTTTCACTCCCTTGCGAGCTATCTCTGATTTTAAAAAAATAGTCGTTGCTTCTGCTACCATTACCCTTTGAGGAAGAGAATTGTAAAGAGTCGTGAATCTGAGAGAAAAATAATCACCTCTTCTCGATCCACCTTCGTGTTAATGACAGTGTTGACCCACAGGGACACTTAGGAAAAGGGGAAGTTCAAAGAGAACTCGGTGTCCTTGTACATCAGTCACTGAAAGTAAACATGCAGGTACAGCAGGCAGTGAAGAAAGCCATTGGCATGTTGGCCTTCATGACAAGAAGAGTTGAGTACAGGAGCAAAGAGGTCCTTCTGCAGTTGTACAGGGCCCTAGTGAGACCGCACCTGGAGTACTGTGTGCAGTTTTGGTCTCCAAATTTGAGGAAGGACATTCCTGCTATTGAGGGAGTGCAGCCTAGGTTCACTTGGTTAATTCCCGGAATGGCGGGACTGTCATATGTTGAAAGACTGGAGCGACTGGGCTTTTATACACTGGAATTTAGAAGGATGAGAGGGGATCTTATTGAAACATATAAGATTATTAAGGGAACAGGGTCCCAATGTTGGGGGAGTCCAGAACCAGGGGCCACAGTTGAAGAATAAGGGGTAGGCCATTTAAAATGGAGATGGGGAAAAACTTTTTCACTCAGAGAGTTGTAAATCTGTGGAATTCTCTGCCTCAGAAGGCAGTGGAGGCTAATTCTCTAGATGCTTTCAAGAGAGAGTTAGATAGAGCTCTTAAAGATAGCGGAGTCAGGGTGTATGGGGCGAGGGCAGGAACGGGGTACTGATTGTGGATGATCAGCCACGATCACATTGAATGGCAGTGCTGGCTTGAAGGGCCGAATGGCCTACTCCTGCACCTGTTGTCTATTGTCACAGTGCACAACACCTTGTCAAGTTTGGCCATTCAGAACTGTGGCACCAGGTGGCATGTCATGGAGTAAGGCTCAGTTCTGAAGAAGGGTCCCAATCTGAAACGTCCTATATAAACATAGAACATAGAAAAGAGGTGCAGGAGTAGGCAATTGTGGCAAAGAATTCCACAGATTCACAACTCTCTGGGTGAAAATGTTTTTCCTCATCTCAGTCCTAAATGGGCTACCCCTGGTTCTTGACTTCCCCAACATGGGGAACATTTTCCCTGCTTCTAGCCTGTCCAATCCCATTAAAATTTAATATGTCATCTGTCCATGTTCTCCAGAGATGTTGCCTTGCTCGCTGAGTTACTCCAGCACTTTGGGATTTTTTTGCTCAAGAAGAGAACTTCCTTTGACTGCCCTCAGCATCTCCAATGGTTGGTTTCTAGGTAGCACTGATGACTGCCCAGTCGAAAACCATCCACCTGATAAGGAGAAAGACCAAAATGCCAGAATAGAAAAGCTGGAACAATGAAAGGGACTGTTCCATTTTTAATCTATTGCACAAATATTTTTTCTATTCAGCCCAGTATTCACAAATCAATGATGATCAAAGTACTGAATTTACTCTGTCAACCGTGCTGACCCACCTGCTCTCATTTATTTTGGGATGTTTACAAGGTCACCCTGGTGCTTCACCTGTTTCAGTGAATTCCACAGATTCACAACTCTCTGACTGAAAAAGTTTTTCCTCATCTCCGATCTAAATGGCCTACCCCTTATTCTTAAACTGGGGAGATCTTTCCAACAGATAAGAACCTGTCAGTGATCATAATGTTTTGGCCGATCCGTGTAGATGTATGTGGTTGAGTGTCGGTTCTCACAGTTAAAGCATGTTTTTATCACGTTCTAGCCATTGGCATTGAGCATAGGATCTACCCAAAAGTCTTTATAGATGCAGATTTTGAGAGGGGAACGAGTTAGTAGAAACATGACGGACAACTTTTTCACTCAGAGGGCGCGCCCATTCCTTCTCCACAGAGATGCTGCCTGTCCCGCTGAGTAACTCCAGCATGTTGTGTCGAGCTCCCTTGAGTGTTGCTTCACAGTTCCCCATGTGCTTGGAATCAGACCCAATTATGTGAAGTGGTGATATAAGAAAATAACTGTAGATGCTAGTACAAATCGAAGGTATTTATTCACAAAATGCTGGAGTAACTCAGCAGGTCAGGCAGCATCTCGGGAGAGAAGGAATGGGTGACGTTTCGGGTCGAGACCCATGCTGCCTGACCTGCAGAGTTACTCCAGCATTTTGTGAATAAATACCTTCGATATGAAGTGTTGATGTCTCTCGGCAAGCACACTGGGCCGGCAGTTCAAACGCATCTCCCGCTGTCAGCTCCAAGGCCCTGCCGAGTTAAAACCCATCGAGTATTCCGTCTCTGTGTGATTCTCTCATTGTGATTTTAAGTGGCTACCAGTCCATCCTGGCATCCCCGCCTGACCTGCTAGGCTCAAGCACAGGGACACAAATGATTTCTGTCTTGGAGCAACGGGCACAATGCAATTTGCAACCAGGCGAGAGGAGGCGCTGGGACACCAAGTGATTCATTACAGTGGAGTCAAGTCACTTTGTTGCTTCTGGAATTGATGCCAAACGTTCTTTTTTGTCCCCTTTATGGTGGACTCTAAAGGAGAATAAAACTGCATCAGCGTTGCCGACCCGAGGACAAAGCTGGCGGCTGCCCAAAGCTGACCACACAGAACGGCCCCTGAAGCAACCACCTTTGTCACATAGAAACATAGAAAATAGGTGCAGGAGGAGGCCTTTTGGCCCTTCGAGCCAGCACCACCATTCATTGTGATCACGGCTGATCGTCCACAATCAGTAACCCGTGCCTGCCTTCTTCCCATATCCTTTGATTCCGCTAGCCCGTAGAGCTCTATCTAACTCTCTTTTAATTTTATCCAGTGAATTGGCCTCCACTGCCTTCTGTGGCAGAGAATTCCACAAATTCACAACAGAAGGATGAGGGGGGATCTTATTGAAACATATAAGATAATTAGGGGATTGGACACATTAGAGGCAGATAACATGTTCCCAATGTTGGGGGAGTCCAGAACAAGGGGCCACAGTTTGAGAATAAGGGGTAGGCCATTTAGAACGGAGATGAGGAAGAACTTTTTCAGTCAGAGGGTGGTGAAGGTGTGGAATTCTCTGCCTCAGAAGGCAGTGGAGGCCAGTTCGTTGGATGCTTTCAAGAGAGAGCTGGATAGAGCTCTTAAGGATAGCGGAGTGAGGGGGTATGGGGAGAAGGCAGGAACGGGGTACTGATTGATAGTGATCAGCCATGATCGCATTGAATGGCGGTGCTGGCTCGAAGGGCTGAATGGCCTACTCCTGCACCTATTGTCTATTGTCTATTGTCTATTGTCTCCGGGTGAAAACGTTTCTTCTCACCTCAGTTTTAAATGGCCTCCCCTTCATTCTTAGACGGTGTCCCCTGGTTCTGGACTCCCCCAACATTGGGAACATTTTTCCTGCATCTAGCTTGTCCAGTCCTTTTATAATTTTATACCTCTCTATAAGTTCCCCTCTCATCCTTCTAAACTCCAGTGAATACAAGCCCAGTCTTTCCAATCTTTCCTCATATGACAGTCCCGCCATCCCGGAGATTAACCTGGTGAACCTACGCTGCACTGCCTCAGTAGCAAGGACGTCCTTCCTCAAATTAGGAGACAGCAGATGTAGAATGGCAGACGTAGAATGTGTCACTTGGAGCCAAAGATACTAGAGGAACAAGATGAACCACTCCGTTGAAATCGCCTATACTGGTGTAGTACGCAAAGGAGCGTAATGTCCACCATTTTAGTAGGCAAAACCCGCTATGCCTCTCGCAGTGTAATCAGTGTTTTGGGGGAACGGTATGTGTGATGATACCATTAAATTGCAGAATATATCTCATCCATCAACTCACAGATTTTTGTTATTTTTCTTTAAAAAAATGTTTCTGCAAGTTTCTGCCTACTAAAATGGCGCCGTGACGTACTACGGTTTTTAGGGTCGAGTGGTCTATTTTGCTCCTGTAGAATCTTTGCTTGAAGCTGAGTTGGAGGCCATTCCTCTGATGGAGCCACTTACAAAATGGGAGGATGGGGAGAAAAAGGACGCAGTGCCGAATGCAGAAGGCAGCCTACCTCCAACGACACATGGTGAAATGTGTTTGTCCCCCTCGCCACCCCACTCCTTTAATGCATTCATCAATCCATACAGGTCCTGATTGTGTGGTGCATTGTTCAGTGCATATAATGTCCCCAGCGACAGTGCATTGATCAGTGTGCACAGCTTCTATATTTTGATATACTGATCAGTTCCACTGCACAATATCAACCCCGCCAGTAGCTTATTAACATGCCAGGCGACAAATCAGCTTTTCCCCTGGGTGGGAGATCAAAAGTAATCCAACAAATGTATCAGCTGAAGGACATGATAGATGATTAAAACCAGGATGGAGGGATTGAACGGTTTTGGATGTAAGGGAAGAGTGACATGGCAGTTCTTCAGAACTTATCATCAGCTCTCTCAGTGAAAAGAATATTACACAGATGTGTTCTGCAGGTAGTTTACAGATGTGTTCAATTACTGCCTCCTTCTCCCTTCCCAAATGCCAACCAGCAGTTCAAGACTTTTCAATGCCTCAAACCTCACACTGTGACACTGGCCAGCTCTTGTCTTGCGGGTAATGTTATTTATTTTTCTGCCAAATGTCGGAGATGCATTTGAGCCTTTTGCCCGGTGTGGTTGCCAGGAGACACCAATGGTTCAAATAGTTGTAGCTTGATGAAGTCATGCAGCACGGGAACCTGGCCCTTCAAGATGCCCCATCTAACCTAGTCCCATTTACACGAGTTTTAACAATATCCCTCTGAATGTTTCCTATCCATGTTTCTGTCCACGTGTGTTTTAAATGCTGTAATAGTACCTGCCTCAACTTTCTCCTCTGGCATCTCATTCTACCTCCCAATGATTGAAAAAGTTGCCCCTTGAGTTCCTATTAAATCTTGCCCCTCTCACCTTAAACAATCAGCCAAAACATTGTGACCACTGGCAGGTGAAGTGAATAACATTGATTACCTTGTTACAATGGCACCTGTCAAGGGGTGGGATATATATATTAGGCAGCAAGTCAACAGTCAGTTGAGGTTTTGGATGCGGGAGAAATGGGCAGGAGTAAAGACCTGAGCGACTTTGACAAGGGCCAAATTGTTCTGGCCAGACGACTGGGTCAGAGCATCTCTGAAACGGCAAGGCTTGTGGGGTGCTCCCGGTCAGCAGTGGTGAGTACCTACCGACAGTGGTCCGAGGAGGGACAAACCACAAACCGGCGACAGACAGGGTGTTGGGCTCCCAAGGCTCATCGATGCGCGAGGGCAACGAAGGCTATCCCGTCTGGTCCGAACCGACAGAAGGTCGACTGTGGCACAAGTCACAGAAAATGTTAATGGTGGTCACGGGAGGAATGTGTCACAATACACAGTGCATCGCACCCTGCTGCGTATGGGGTTGCACACGGAGGACCAACAGCATATTAGGCAGGTGGTCATAATGTTTTGGCTCATCAGGTCATAATGATTTGGCTGATTGGTGTATGACCTCATGTTTTTGATTCTGCTACCCTGGATAAAAGACTCTGTGCCTTCACCCTATCTACGACCCCCATGATTTTATACATAACACACATGATTTTATATTCGGAAGAAAAGTTCCGACCCGAAATGCCGCCTATCTCCAGAGATGCTGCCTGACCCGCTGAGTTACTCCAGCACTTTGTATCTTTCTTTGGTAAACCAGCATTTGTGAAGGGTCTCGACCTGAAATGTCACCCATTCCTTCTCTCCAGTGATGCTGCCTGTCCCGCTGAGTTACTCCAGCATTTTGTGTCTTTCTTTGGTTTAAATCTGCAGTTCCTTCATACAGGTCATACATGCTTTTATAGTTGGGTCTGATTATCTTTCCACTTGCTCCTGCTGCCATGTACGTCATAGTTAGGCTTGCCAACTGTCCCGTATTAGCCGGGACATCCCGTATTTTGGGATAAACTAGTTTGTCCCGTACGGGACCGCCCTTGTCCCGTATTAGTAGGGTTGCCAACTTCCTCACTCCCAAATACGGGACAAATGGTGACGTCACCGCCCCGCGCCCCACGTGACCTCACCAAGCCAGCAGCCATGTGCTCCCGCTCCACCAATGGCGACCGCCCGGGCCGGGAGCACGTGGCCGCTGGCTGGGTGCGGTCACGCGGAGCGCGGGGCGGTGACGTCACCCTTTGTCCCGTATTTGGGAGAGAGGAAGTTGGCAACCCTCGTCATAGTTGTTGTATATTTTGCCAGTTGAGGTGGCTGTTATTGTTTTGAGATAGAATTGATCCGACTAACAGCCCTGACTGACATAGGAGTGTTTCTATAAATAAAGGCTACTTTGGGGAAAGCAAGGAACAAAATTACCAGTATCTGGGGTGTTTGAGAAAAGATTCTGACTGGTTTCATTAAAATATGTTGAAGAGCTTGGGGGAGATTAAATTTAATATTAAAGTTGTAGATCAAACCATAATGATAATAACTCCAAATGAACTTTTAATAACACTAATTTTATGGAAGGATCAAATATAAGTATTGGCTGGAAGTCCCATTATTAATATTATCTCAAGTAAAACAAATCCACATAATGGTGGTGCATCGGTCGAGTTGCAGCCTCACAGCGCCAGAGACCCCGGTTCGATCCTGACTACGGGTGCTGTCTGTTCAGAGTTTGTACGTTCTCCCCGTGACCTGCGTGGATTTTCTCCGGGTGCTCCAGTCTCCAAGAACACACAGGTTTGTCGGCTGTAACCAAAGATAGGCACAAAAAGCTGGAGTAACTCAGCGGGTCAGACAGTGTCTCTGGAGAGAAGGAATAGGTGATCTTTCGGGTCTCAGGTTTGTAGGCTAATTGGCTTGGTAAATTTGTAAATTGTCGCTAGTGTGTGTGTAGGATAGTGTTAGTGTGTGGGGATCGCTGGTCGGCGCGGACTCGGTGGGCCGAAGGGCCTGTTTCTGCGCTGTATCTCTAAAACCAAAAACTAAATTAAACAGATGAAGTTGGGCGGTAAGTGAGGGGATTCCATGATGCTCCAGTCACCAGGGTTCACTGTGGCCGCGGGCGGGGATCACTTCCTGTGCGCACATTTCCTGATTAATTGCCCATCGTGCACAGGTAAGTGGGGACGGAGGGCTGGTATGGGAGTGTGGAGAGAATGAAATGGGATTCTTGAAGGATCAGTGTAAATAGCTACTTGATGGTTGACACTAGGGTCGCCAACTGTCCCGTATTAGCCGGGGTATCCCGTATTTTGGGTGAAAGTGGCTTGTCCTGTATTAGTAGGGTTGCCAACATCCTCACTCCCAAATAAGGGACAAAGGGTGACGTCACCTCCCCGCGCCCCACGTGACTTCACCCAGCCAGCGGCCACGTGCTCCCGCTCCACCAATGGCGGCCGCCCGGGCCGGCCGGTGACATCACCCTTTGTCCCGTATTTGGGAGTGAGGAAGTTGGCAAGAGTATAAGAAAATAACTGCAGATGCTGGTACAAATCGATTTATTCACAAAATGCTGGAGTAACTCAGCAGGTCAGGCTGACTCTATGATTCTCTCTGATCCTGATAAAGAGAAATTGCATCGATTCAATTTTAAAATATTGCGGAGATTACAACATTTGTGTAAACTGCTACCAGAAACTTGCATTCCTTGATCCACCTAGTTGACTGCTCTTTCAACAGTCTCCAACCTCATTGTTTCTTGCTGATACGAGAACTCATTGTCATATTGTAATTGAAAAGATTAGTTTATAGTGGGATCATGTTCAGCACGGACTGAGT
This sequence comes from Rhinoraja longicauda, assembly GCF_053455715.1. Lineage (NCBI taxonomy): Eukaryota > Metazoa > Chordata > Chondrichthyes > Rajiformes > Arhynchobatidae > Rhinoraja > Rhinoraja longicauda. Next base: position 3,084,531 of record NC_135972.1, on the reverse strand, counting down.
GGACCGAGTGGCCCGTTCCTGTGCTGTCCTGCCAAATTGCACTAGCTTCTCATTTTCACCCTACAAACAGCCTGTTTCCTTTATCATCGGTACATTTTTGCATATCTTTCATTCATTGTTCTTTATCTCTCCACATCATCGTCTATATCTCTCGTTTCCCTTATCCCTAACCAGCCTGAAGAAGGGTCTCGACGCGAAACGTCACCCCTTCCTTCTCTCCAGAGATGCTGCCTGTCCCGCTGAGTTACTCCAGCTTTTTGTGTCCATCCTGTTCTGTACTGTAAGAAAATAACTGCAGATGCTGGTACAAATCGAAGGTATTTATTTCACAAAATGCTGGAGTAACTCAGCAGGTCAGGCAGCATCTCAGGAGAGAAGGAATGGATGACGTTTCGGGTTGAGACCCTTCTTCAGACTGAGGTCAGGGGGGCGGGACAAAGGACAAACTGTTCTGTACTGTTCTACTTCGGAAAGAGGCACCAACTTAGGAACCTCACAGATGCGTTTCCCATTAGAAGTGTCATTTTATGTTTGAATAAATCGTGATTAGCGATGAAAATTTTGGTTTACACTTGACTGGTTTAAATGATGACATTCCACTTTTAATGCCATAGGTGTCTTGAATTCCATTCACCTGTGATATCAAACCTT